>NC_087467.1:23686446-23848946 GCF_036321535.1 Camelus dromedarius
GATGGCACTCAGCCCACCAACATGGCCGCTGGAAACGCACTGCCCTGAGCGCGGCCACAGTGAGCAGCACGCAGGGCTGTGGGGCCCACATCCTGGCAGAGACTGAGTGCCCCAGCCCCCAGCCTCCTCCCCATGGGCTTCAAGTACAGTATGCCTGTTTCCTTCCCCATCACTCCAGACATGTAGTTTTTCCAGTGAGCACCGCGCGGTGTGTGTTGGGGGTGGGAGTTCTTTACAGCCTTAGGAATAAAATGAAAATCCAAAGGGAGAATAAATAGTTAAAACTTTTAACTTCCCACTTTCCCTGTTTCCCCTGCGCTGGCCTCCTTTCTTTAGGGAGGGGGAGCGGAGCTGTCTGAGCACTGCTCCTGCCTGGAGGAGACGGGCGGGCTCCCTGCTCCTGGACCCATCATCGGGGTGCGGCCGGGCCTCACCAACAACCTGCAGAGAGAGGCCCCCAACCCTTCGTCAGGGACACGACGAGCCTCCCATCCGAAAGCTCCCACAAATGCCCGGTGCTCTGGAGCGGCATCCAGTCTCTCCCTCAGCGAGTCCTTTGAGACTCGCCCCACGCCCTCCCTCAGGAAGGTAAAGCTGGTGCATACTTTCGTCACGGGGAAGGTTCCGCACAGGATTCCTACCTGACGGCTCCGCAAACCCACCAGGAGTCTGTCTACACACGGTCGCTAGCTCCAATGCTTCTGGCCCGAAGAACACAGAAAATCCCGTCTGAGCTGCTCCAAGCGTCACAGGCTCAGACGCCGTGACCGCCACCTGACCCTCTGCACAGGGGCAGTAGGAAAAGCAAACTCCCTTTTTACCAAGGGGACCACTGTAACTTCCTGAGGTCACATCCTCTTTGGATCATGAAATAAATAGCACATAGGTTCAGATGTATGAAGACTCGGTCTAATTCCACGGTTTTGATTACTTGCTCTCAGGTATGGATGTTGGTGTTTGAAAACAGCTCCTGGGCGCAGAGCCAAGGTCCAGCTGGGCAGTGGGGGGGGCGCCAGCTCGGAGCCGGCCCAGCAGATCCTCCAGTCTCGCAGGAGGAACGGATACAGCCTCCTCTCTGCAGCCACAAGATTTCAGAGTAGCCACCCCCCCAACCTCCTTCCGCTCTAAGGAAAGAATTACAGAAAATTAGGGAGTTTAAAGGGAAAAGAAGAGGGAAGGCACCAGCAGACAGAGGGTAAGGGATATTAATAAACTGGCTTCAGCTCAAGACACAGAGGATTTTAAAAGTTTCAGAGCATCACCTTGCTTTACCCTTAGTTCCTGGCACGAGAGGGGAAACACTGTGCTGGGAGTTGAAGTCCACACTTCAGACTCAGCTCTCCTGTGCTGCTTCAACCAAAGCCCCTGGCCTCCACATTCTAAAGCCACCCACTGAAGCAAAGCCCTGCATAGATCCTCTGCAGGCCTGGGGCTCTGTGACTCAGGAAATTTCGCTTAATCTAAAGTGCTTCCAATACAATGCAGTTACTGAGTGGTCTAGGTTTCTCAACAGAAGTTCCACTAGGTTTTATGGACACATGTTTGGTAATATTTTCAACTACTTTGGGAAATTAAGACTTGTCTCTTAGCTCTAAACCAAAACAAGTGGGGCGTGCACATCACGGCCGACCGCGGCCACCGTGCCCTGCAGCTCGCCTCCAGACCAGGTGAAGGCCACCCCGTCGGTGCCGGAGGCGACGCAGACCCCACTTCTGGCACCTGGGAGTCCATGGAGCCCCTTGTCGGAGACTCACAGAACAGCCACAATTAAGTCACCAGATTAAGTGTCCAAAGAAAACACCGACTCAAATTCGATACGATACAGAGCAGTCGAAGTGTGCTTCAAATCATTACATGATCTCAAACCCTGTACTCAAGAGGTGCACACAAGCAAACCCAAACAAAGCACCTGTTTGCAGAACGAATGATTAAGAGCACCCACCTCTGGTTCTACAGATTCCTGGTTCAGACGGTGAACTTCCAAGATGGCAGAGAGGCCCATGCTTTTTTTTTTTTTTTTTTTTAGTTCTTACTCTACTGAAGTGTAGTCACTCCTACGCGACTCTGGCATCTAAGTCTGTGTGATCTGATGCACCCTAGACCACGGTGCGGAAAAAGCCAATCAAGTAAGCTTCTAATACCAAAAAATACTTCAAACCAATGCGAGTAACAATCTATTTTAGTTTAGGGCTTCCTTATGGAGATTCAATTTTGAAAATCTGAAATAAATGAAAGTCCTCATTTAAAAAAAAATGAACTGTAACACATTACTATATGTAAAGTAGATAAACAACAAGGACCTACTTTACAGCACAGGGAACTGTATTCAATTTCTTGTAAGAACCTATAATGGAAAAGAATCTGAAAAGAAAAAAATACATATGTATGTATATGGAGAACTGAACCACTCTGCTGTACACCTGAAATAAACATTGTAAATCAACCACGCTTCAATAAAAAATTTTTAAAAAGAAAAAAACCGTAGCCAACAGAAATACACCTCTACTACGGTGAAAGCAAGAATTTTTCATCCTTTAGTAATTCAGAAATGTGTATCTCACAGTATAGCTTACAAATACATTTTTACAAAACCAGTATCCTCTCAAAGATACCAGAAAAGATGCATGCGTTCTTCCTCATTTGCTAAAACACCTGTCCATTTCACTGCCACACCCTACAGTCTAGGGTGGCTTTGCTTGCAATGTCTGAATTGGTCAAGAAACCCTGAAGGTGGCCTGAACCAAGTGGAAAGAACACGGGAATAGCTGGACGTGTCTCATGTACAACTTGCTGCTTTTCTTCAAACACCTCTCCTGCCCAGACGTTAATCATTAGAGAATTCCCAGAACTATATTCTAAGATTGCTCCATTTCCTCTTGGAGCAAAAAGGACTATTGTAGTATCTTTCATTTGTGAATAAATGGAAGGCAGCTTCTATAACAAATAAACTGAAGACATCTTTGAAGGCATAGTTTTATTTCACTAGTGGCAGGAAGGTGATCTTAATACTTTCTCTTTTGTTGGAATCTGCAAACAGCACCCTGTCGTATGCAAAATGTTGTTTCTGGTACCTTAAACGGTGGGTTCTGCTGTTTTTCTTGAATAAACTAAGTCTTTTACCTGTTTTTCACTTCACTTGCTAATTTCAGAGCAAACACTTCATCCATTTTATAGATGTTAAATCTCAGTTGTCACCCCCTCTTTACCCTGTCAACAGCCCGCAGAAGTCATGGGCGAATTAATCCAAAGCCTAAATGAAGGGGGCTCACAGTACACTGCAGACTGTGTACTGACCAGACACACACCCTTGATAATCTGACTCCATGCGCCCGGTGCTCTGCCGGCTGCTGCGAACCTTCCACATCGGCCCTTCGCAGCTCCCCGAGGACGAGGTCAGCAACAGCAGCAGCAGCAGCATCTGACAAGATGAAAGGTTCCTGCTGCCCAGTCACGACGAAGCACCTCTCAAACTTCCAGAGGGCTTTTTACTAGAGAATTTCAAAGCCTTCCCCGATGTCTCGCCTTCTGGAACTAGATAAACCCAACACAACTATGAAACTGGACTGCAACAAATCTCAAGCAGGCTCAACCCAAGGTGGACACTCAGGGTTATCAGTGCTTCCAAGACCCACAGTTTATCCGCACTGGAAATACACCCTGTGCAATGTGAAAAGTCAAAGGAAATTGTTTCAGAAGAAAGTTTCATACAGCACATAATTTTAAAACAGGACTCTCAAGTGGTTAGTATCTTAGCATTTAATATCGGCAAAAATGCGATTTATTTGATAAACAAGCTAGAACATGTTCACTGTTTTTAGGTCTGAAAACGTGCTGCTAACGTGAAATCACGCACTCGATCTGTATTAGGAGACAAACCGCTCTGCCTCATCAGGCCTGCCCTGACCACCAAGAGAAGGAAGAGTCCAAATCCATTTAAAAAGTGCTCCAGCATAATGATTAGATGGATCAAATGTAAACGTTTTTTTTCCCTTTAAAGTATTCTCTCAATTTGGCCAAAGTAAGTATTTAACACAAAACCCCTGCCAAACAGCAGTGAGCCTGCGGGATGGGTCCTGGCAGCCCCCGACATTCTCAACAACGGCAGTCTGGAAAGAGGCACTCCCTCCTTGGTGTCCACTCAAGGTCAGGACTGAAGAAGAGGCAGAGGAGAAAGTGAACACGAACAGCCCTCAAACACGCTTCTCACAACTGAACTTCTTTCCAAACAGGTCATTAAGTGATACCTTTGTTATTAAAAAAATTCAAGTAAAATGCTCAAGTAAGGATGTTTCAATTCAAGGGGAAAGCAGCAGCTACAGCCTTAAACCTGACTCTGCGGCTGGTGGAGACCATGGCCTTCCGGGCAGCAGCGGGGTCCCGGCCCCCAAACCAGCAGTGCTCTGGGCGCTGCTCAGCCGTAAACTTAAGGTGTAATGATTTCCCCTGTTCCTCTGAGAACTCAGCTCAGTTAGACATGATGCACAAGTAAGAGTCTTATGTTCTGGGTGAGAAAGTGTGACGGTGACAGATTTGCTTAAAAATTTGATTATGACAAGCTTCAGGTAAAAATCATTTTCAGAGGGTCGATTTTTTCATTTACGTATAACCAATACATCTTATTTACAAATACATGACTCAGCTTTCCTCATTAGAAGTCCACACTGAGTGGTATCTAACTGTTATACACTGTTTTCATAGACTCACTATCCTCTTATTCACAGGTAGTTCTGATGATAATACTGTCTCCATTCTGAGAACTGCATACAGTTGACACCTCAATGAACATCAGGGAGGCCCAGCGTGAACTCCATGGCAACACCGGTGACACAAGGAGTCCGCACCTCCACCGCGTGAACCGCAGCTGCAGCTGCGAAGCAGCAAGGACAACTGGAGGACGGAGAAGAGCTGATGCAGGAGACACGGGCCCTCAGCCAGCTCTCGACGCCGCCCCTGGTGTGGAACTCTTATTCGGGGTCCACTCTTTCTTTTCAAAAACCCCTGATTCTTCTCGTGATGTTCACCTTTACAACCTTATCTTAGTTCTTTAACCCTCAGAGAGCTGCTGTATCTGGGCTGCTAACCAAAAATCTCAGGTGTGTGTATCTTTGTCCACATCCTCCCAAGGGTAAAGTGTGTAAGTGTCTAACCTGCTACATAAGGCACGCTATTCCACTTTTTTCTTAAAGGAAACCTTTCCCTTGGTTTCTTGCAGTTTCTCAGTGAGCCTGTCCTTGGTCTCCTCCATCTTCTCCGTGAGGAGCTCCTTGGTCTCCTCCATCCGGTCCTGCAAATACTCCTTCACTGGAGGTGGCGTCGACATGTAGCCGCGGCTGCGCAGATACTTCACCATGAAGGACGTGCCCCCCAAAGTCACTGTGTACCGGGCAGGCGTTGCGATCTGCAGGGACAGCAAACGGGCAGACTGACACTGATGACGACTACTGTTTCAAGCAAAAACGTGACATTGAAATTCTTGCTAGTGACCAAACTATAAATTTTATTTAGTTTCACGAGCTTCACTTTATTATTTCACGAGGCTACAATTACATCGTACGTGGTTTTTCTGCCTAATATGCTGTGAGTATCTCTCACCTGGACACTGACCCAGGGTTGTGGAACATTCAGTGGCAGCACCAAAGTCTGTCACCACGTGCGAGTGAACATGGTGGTGGCAGGGTCACTGGGAACCGGGAGGGGAGGGCTCAGGGCCCTCCCATCAACAAAGGCACTGTGTTCCCACTCCTCTGAGGCCCTGCCGACCGCATGCTCTGTGTCTAAACTGGAACCACAAGTGAGAGGCAAGCATGGGCCAAACGTGTTCCTCACTCAATTTACTTCAGTTTCACTTTTGGATTTCTTTTCCCTGACTTTTCCAGACATTACACTACCTTCTCACTACAGTCCACGCTGGGTCTAGAATCCCAGCCAGGAACTTGTGGGAGGCCAGAAAGTGGTCCAGCAGCACACACGCAGGAGACACGCACAGGCCCAACCTGACAGATTCAGACCGAAGCAAAACAGCAGACGGATGGGCACAAAGGTAAATGCTCAGAGCCTAGGGGCTGTGCCTCGCTCTGAGGCTGTTGGCGAGGTGCCACCCCCGCGCCAGGCTCCAGTTCCCTCCTCACTCCCCCTAGAACTTGCTCCAGCCAGGAGCCCTGCACTCCGTAGGGGTCCCACTCCACAACAAACACGTGAGGCCACCTCCCCTCTGCCCCTGGGGCCCCTCCCTGTTTCCTCCCAGCTTGGGCTGCCTCTCCAGTCCCTGCTGATCCGTCCTCAGGCAGCCAGCTCTGGACATGTGGGGCGCCATCCAGACCACCAACCCCTCTTCCTACACTCCCACGCGGTCTCGTCCAGCAGCCTGTCTGCAGCACCATCTGTGTGACTCTTACACTCAAGTTCTCCTAAGTTCCAGCAAACACCACCGCCTACTCAGTACACCCGTGTGTCCAAGAGGATCTCAAGATGCTGTCTGTCCAAAACTGACCCGTGGATGGTCAACAGTCCTACCCCAGCCCTGCTCCACTCTCCGCCGTGTGCATCTCAGCAAACGAACGCAATGGAGACACGGACGGCAGGATGACATGGCTCTGCACCCCTGCAGGCCCACAATCCAATGAAGACAACAGACACTGAACAAAACCTAACACGCACTCTGAGAGGACGGCATGGGGTCAGGAGCCGTTATAATTAGGGGAATGGCTTAAACCATCAACGACAGTTCGACTCACTAAGGTTATATTATACACAACTAAAACTTGCTAATTTATGAATTCAGTAAGTTTTAATGTTGAAAAACTCAGCAATTGGGCTGTGGCCCCCTAGTCAAAATGATCATAAAAGAAGTCTCTCAACATTTAAGAGGATTTCAATGAAGATGACAGAATAAAATGTCATTTTTGAGTACTACTATAAACCCATAATTCTAAGTATTTTTATACAACAGAAATAAAATAACATCTAGTTTCCAAATATTTTCTACCTGTTTTCTTAGGATGAAGCTTCATGGAACCTCATAAATTTTTTCAGTTGAGAAAAACTACATGAATATGGCTGAATTCTACAACTTACGAGTCTCCTTGTCTAAGACCGAAAGGTGTAGAAACGACTTACAGATGTCACTGTATGAATTCAGAGAACAGCTGTAAAGATGATGAAACATAACATCAACAACTAAGTCTAAGGGCTACGACATAAAGCAACTTGAATTAAACGTCGCCTCTTTAGGAAGGCAAACATAAACAGCAAAATAAACGCTGAATTTCACTAGCGTGGATCTGAGTAAGGAAAAGCAACTTACTACCGACAGAAGAAATGTCAAGAGAGAGGACCACATGCTGCAACTATCAGCAGGCTATCAACAATCTATCTATTTTTAAGGCATTTCTTCCCAAATTACCATTCCGTTTACACTTAAAGATTGTACACTTTACTTGAGACATGCGGCATATAGAGATGAAGGCAGCCACTGGGAGCTGGCCCAGCTCAGTGAGGAGCGGTAGGCCACAGCAGCACCTACCTTAAACAGGGCGTATGCTGTCAGTGCGTTTCCACTCTGGGAATTTTTCAGAATGTTTACTACGCTGTCAGGTAACCCAATAAGTTCTAGAAAAGGAACGACATTCACTCCTCTAAGAAAGAAACAGAAAACAATTTACATATATATACACACATATACATACACACAAATTTTTGGTGATAAGTACTTTTAAAAGATTTATCTGAAAACATCAAAACCCAATTTTGTTTAAAAGTTAATTCTGCATCATCGAACAATACTGCCCAAATGTCAGTGTCCTGCCGTGTCTCACTGTTTACAACTTCTGCTCACGGACATCATTTATCAGAACAAAATCAACAGCAGTAAGTAACCTAAGAGAAAAGGATCAGAATCATTCACCTGACCTTACAATCTTTAGTTCCTTAGAATGCTCCAACTCAAACTTCCAGACCTAAGATTTTTACCTCTAAAATTATATGTCAAATTATACTTTTACTGTAAAAGCAGGCGATATTATGATATCACTTACTGAGTTACCATGCAAAGAATAAATGACTATGGGCTTGATGAAAATTTCACTTATTCTAAAAGGAAGCTTCTATTCAGACTTAAAGGGCAGGCGAAGAAGGAATCACCATAAATTACAGCCAATTTCTGGAGGGAGGGAGAGAAGGCAGAGGAAGTCTGTCTCCTGAACTGTTAAGCCCTCATTTATTTTCAGCTTCCCCGAGTGTCCAGAGCTCGCCACGCTGGCGCTGCCCTCCCCTCCCAGTGTGCGGTTCTGCCGCTGCCAGGAACCTTCACCCCCAGCCACTACGAGTCTCTGTTCTGTGCTTCTGCTTCGTAAAGCGCAGCAATCACCACAGTTAGGAGCCTTGACTCTGTACAGGATGCAGTTAACACCATGGCACACTGTTCAATGCTGAAGTTCCCCGACTGTCCCGCGTGTCCCCTGTCACTGTCTCGTCACGTCTTCCAGCTTCTTTCCTCCACAAGTGCTGCCCGGCACTCTCTGTTGAGGAGGTGGCAGGACATCTTCTCGTGTCAAGGTTTCTGAAGCTCCCAGGCCAGCTGTGTGGAGGAACTGCCCTGGTTGTGGACCTGTCCTAATGCCTCCTCACGAGCCGACTCGGGCTAAGTGCTTTCCAATGGGAAAGCTGCAGAGCAGACCCTTGTCCATCTCGGAGCATCGTAACGGGAGCCATGGGGTCCATCTGATCCATCCCTGGGGAGTGACTCTGGGTTAAGGTGGAATCCACAGGCTGCTCCTCTGTGCAGGTGCTTGTCCCCTTTGTACTGAAGCGGGAGCTGCCTGGATGCATTCTAATTATGGTGGTTATAACCTCCTAGCTTATTCTTAATACTAAAAAAATGGGGAAAAGCTGTCTCTCTCTGATGTCACAATACTTAACGGACCAGGGACTGCTCTCAATAATATGGATGCTCATAACCAAGGAGCGTTTCCTATTGTCCAAGGAGGGAACCAGGTAACGGAAGGAGACTCTGCAGAGTTAAACATCAACTACAAGTCCAGTCTGTTTCTTTCAGCGCCATCAGCTCCTCCTCCCACCTATCTCTCTCAGATAACAACAGGATGTCCTGAAGCAAGACTCAGCTGTGGAACTAACACAGTCGCAGGAACGTCCACCACAACACGCTCATCCAGCCCTGGCTTCAGGTACCAACACAACCATCAGGTTCTCTCATTAATCATTTCCTAGCTCAGACTAAGCCTGGTATGTAAAATCCACAGATTTAACAGCAGTCATGCAAGGGAGAAAAAAGACAAACATCTGGATAATATAAGACAAAATTAAGTGACTTTTAAAAAAAACTATCATGAAGACAAACAATTACGACCTCAGACCTCTTGCGTCAGTATTCCATGTAAAATAAAGGAACCAGCCCCTGGTTCCACTTATCTCAGCTATTAACTTGATGACTTAACTTTCTGAAAAATACAAATAACTTTCACTTCCTTTGTAATTACTAAATATAAAGTATTAATGAGGGTCTGATCCAAAGAGTAATATCCACTTGTCTCACGTTTCACACTGAAGGTCCCGCGGCCCGACAGACACCTGTGCTTCACAAGTGCCAGCTTTCTGGGTGGTCCCACAGATGCAGGAGCACGTCCAGCCTGGATGCAGGGCAATCGGCCAGGGCTCTGCATCACAGTGGGCTTGTAACTTCAGAGACTTGAGGCCCCAGCTCGGGACAAAACCGTCATTGCAGCTCCACTTGATCCAACAGACACTTCTCGTTAGAAGATGTATGATCTCTGCAAACTCTCCAGAGTGGCAGCAAAGCTTAGTTTAAAAGAAGATCTGTGAGCATGCACGACTTAGACCTCCCTGAAATGTTTCAGAAGCCTGAGACCTTTATCACCAAGCGAGCTAAACAAACACAGACGGCATTTTGCTCTGTGGTGCCCAGTGAGGCAGTAACGCCAGTCGTCAGTGACTGAAACAAACACTGGTCAGTAGTGCCAAGTGACATCAAATGCCCGCACTTCAAGTTACAAACTGTTTTTCATTTTTTCTTTTAATAGCAAGTAAGCAACAAGCGAGCAACAGAGAACTTTTTCCAGCTAAAACCGAATAAAATAAAGCCAGCCCCTGGTTAGCTGAATTGAAAACCTGTATTTAACAGAATCAACTCTAAATTTACAATTAAATCATCTCACAGTGTGAGATACATTGCTACTTGAACATACCCTAAATCCTTACTTTCTAAGTATCGTTTTTGATAAGACCTTCACTTAGAGCAAATGAAATTTCAATTTCTGAAGTATTAAGGATTTAATACAAACATTAAGAAGGACTGTTCTGGGAAGCAGCACATCCTTCATAATGTAACTTAGGTACACGATGCTGTCACAGAACTGGACCAGTGGTCGTGGCTGGGCAGCAGAGGTAGGTCTGGCAGCCAAAATCCCACGCTGACAAACAGCCAAAGGCAGGCTGTGGTGGAGAAGGGATATGACCTTAAGGTGGACATGTTTACACACAAGCATTCACAGAAAAAGAGAGGGAAGGACAAAACCAAGAAAGGCGCATTCCACAGGGGACAGAACGTCACCACGACCGCTTCGGTGCCAGACAGCAATGGAGAAGTGTTCAGTCTAAGTATCACGAGGCTGTTTCGGGGTCTGCTTTTTCAGTTACAGAACTCGCTAACTGAAGGCAAGGAACAAAATACTCTTTTAAACAGTCTAAGTGAGAATCTCACATTCAATTAATTAGAAACTTAGATTTCTCCCTCTAAGGGCAAGAGGCTGAATGGTTATTAAAGGCAGCCTAAGGAGGGCAAAAGAAACACAGAAGAAATTCACTATCCTCCACAAAACTGACTCGGAAAAACCCTCAAAGGATCAAAAAAAAATTGTTTTTACTGTATAGAAAGCCGTTAGTTAAACAGAAGAACTGAATGCCTATGAAATTTTTATGCGAAATGGTGAACGATTTTAGGCTGTTAAAAAAAACTAAGGGTAGTTCTTAAGGTTTCTATAAATATCATGTGTTGGAGCAAATGTCATTAAAGAGATAATTCCACAAAATGCACATACAAGGGTCTCTGCAAAGAAAGGAACAGTTCTTAATGTGATACGTACAGGAGGAAATAACTTAGTAACAGGAGCATAAACGGAGAGAGACATGAAGAGAAACAGCATCGGTCACTCAGGGTTAAAAAATCCTTTTAGAACTTTTGTGAAGAACTATTTCTAAGCCCGTGTTTCCCAAGAATAAGAACAGTCTCCATTCCATCAACTCTTAATTTAGTAAATGGTAACTTTTTCCAAGGAGTGAGCTTTCTAGTGAAATATTTCATTAATGCCTTAATACAAACCGTGGACTATAACATTGAAAGTCAGTGGGCTTTTGGAAAGTATGAAGTAATTCTAAACCGTTAGGGGTGTTTACGAAAGCATCACAGTGGTCTTCACTGCCCGTCTCGTCACCTGCAGGACGGACTCTCAGCTCTGCTGGTGGCAGAGACAAACGGAATCACTGGGCGTCTGTTTCTGCATGTGCTCCTGGCTCCTAAAACAGCGTGAATACTACAACCCACCTTAAAAAAAAAGGCACAGCATTTAACAAGAAAGGTACATGCAGAAGTTCTAATACCTAGAGGCTAGGCCCACCAAACTAACTTTTTAAAAAACATTTATTTTATTGTGGTAAAAATACCTCACACGAGATCTACTCTCTTCCCAAGATTTCAAGTGCACAACCAACCAACCTCTGACCAGAACAAAGACCTGACCTTGACGTTCATCAGATGCGAGAAACATTAAAGCGTAAATCTGTGACCTGTTCACTTTTGTGTCTGCAATAGGTATTAGCCAGGCTTCATTTCCAACCAAAATCATACTCATGGCAAAATCATACTCTTCACACATTTATAAACACTTTAAGAAACACGTAAGTATGGAACTAACTGCCTGTGCTGCCCAATTTCCAGAATCTGCTATTTTATTTCTGCATTTTCCTAGATGTTGACGGGATGTGAGCAGAGTGATTAAGATCTGAAATCAGACTCTGAAGTGTTTTGGGAAATACTAAGTGATTTTGACTAATTCTTGCTTAATCTGTTTTCTCATTAAAAAAATAAGTACTACCTGCTTCATATGGTTGCCGTGAAGATTAAATGAGATGATACAGTTTAAAATTTTTAGCATAATGCCCTCTGTACACAATAAGTAATGTTAGCTATTATTGTTGAAAAGTGGAAAACAGCCATGAAAAGCAGCCACCCTCTATCAAGTGAAGACATTAAAGCATTTAAAAAATTATTTAAAGGTTTTCATTAGTACAATTAAGAAGATTACCATTCTGATAAAACAGGGAAAGGTACTCAATCAAGCAAAAACTTACTTTATGGCTGCATAATAAAATGTTCCAAACCAAACTCCAGAAGTTATTAGATGCACTGGAATCAACACTTTCCCATATTGTCTAAATGTTTTCTTAAATCGTTGATAAAGACTAATAGATCTGTCTTGTAAAGGGTCAGGTTCCTCCTTTTTTTCCGAGGGAGTTCCCGGGGGCGTGGCGGTGGATGACAGACTCCTCTTGGGTAAGGTCTCTCGGTCCCACTGTTTACGGTGATGGACCCGTGATTGGGGTGGATGAGCAACGAATGGCTTCTTTTCCTTCGCAACACACGGGGCAGCAGATAAGTGCAGCCACTGTTTCTGAGGGCCTTGTACCCAAACCACTCTGGATCCCGAGTTATACAAAAATAATGGTCCCTCTGAGTTTTGACAGTGTCCAAGAAAACTGGCTTTATGTGGCTCCATGCATGTCCTACGTGCCAGGTGGAATACAGTCTTTGGTACGTTCCATTGCATTTTGAAGAATGGAGTTTGATGGATTTCAGCTTCTACAGAGACTAGATTAAAAAAAATGAAGATTATACATAGATTTCCATTTTAAACCAATCCATTTAAAAATAAATCATTACCTATTAGGAAGTAAAAGGACAGACACTGCTACCAAGTCTACAGAAATTAATGTTAAGGTATAGTTCAATTTTAAAGTTTCATTGAAACACATCACTTAAACATGATACAGTAAACCAGTCCAGCAGACAGCATGGAGGGTGAGATGGTGAGTTTATTTTATTGCTACAAAAATGGTATTTGTAGGGTTTCTGTCATTCTTCTAAGAAGCGGTTTAGTGTAACAGAAAAATCATCAGATCTGAAGCAAAAGATCTGGGCCCTAATGTTTTGAAGGCATAGTAAAACAAAGATTACTTCATAGGCTGATGCAGGAATTACATGAAAATTATGATAAAAAAGTGCTTTTGTAAACTAACAGGCATCACAATAGTGTTGTTACTTATTACAAATGTTAAGGTCTGATGAAGAGTTGACATCAGTATCATTTATTCTAAATGCTTTTAGACTAAATTATGTAACACTATAAATCACGTATGTTATTAGCTGGTGAGAAGAGACTCTTCCAGATAGCTAAAATTTTGTCAGAAAGACAAGCCAGTATAATTTTAAAAGAACACAGATTCTGAAGTAAGATGGGCCCAATGGAGTTCACAGTGGTATTATTTTGAGCAAATTACTTAGCCTTTCTAGACACAACTTCCCCCACTAGTAAAACAGAATTGTTGTATGCATTACTATATAATAAATCAGTTCAGTAATTTCAGATTACTGAAGAAATCCAAGAGGAAACTAAAAAATACCTGGAGACAAATGAAAACAAAAACCACAACAATCCAAAATCTGTGGGATGCAGCAAACACAGTTCAAAGAGGGAAGTTTATGGTGATAGAAGTTTACTTCAGGAAACAAGAAAAAAATCTCAAACAAGCTAGCCTTACACCTAAAGGAACTAGAAAAAGAACAAACAAAACCCAAAGTTAGAGGAAGGAAAGAAATTATAAACATCACAGCAGAAATAAATGAAATAGAGACTGAATAAACCGTAGAAAACATCAGTGAAACTAAAGGCTGGTTCTTTGAAAATGTAACAAAATTAAGAACCCTTTAGCCAGACTCATCATTTTTCCCCAAGAGTGAAAGGGAGAGGGCCCAAATCAGTAAGTCGGAAATCAAAAAGGAGAAGTTACAACCAACATCACAGAAATACAAAGGGTCATAAGGGACTACTACAAATAACTGTATGCCAATAAAATGGACAACTTACAAGGAATGGACAAATTCTTAGAAAGGTACAATCTCCCAAGGCTGAATGAACCAGGAAGAAAAAGACAGTATGAACAGACCAGTTATCAATAATGAAACTAAATCTGTGATTTTAAAAACTCCCAAGAAACAGAAGTACAGGACTAGATGGCTTCACAGTTCAATTCTACCAAACATTTGAGAAGAGTTAACACCTATCCTCCTGAAACTATTCCAAAAAACTGCAGAGGGAGGAGCGCTTCCAAACTCACTCTGTGAGGCCAGCATCACTCTGATACCAAAACCAGACAAAGATACTACAAAAAAAGAGAAAGTTACAGGCCAATATCACTGATGAATATAGATACAGAATATGAATATAGATGCAGAAATTCTCAACAAAATATGAGCAAACAGAATCCAACAACACATAAGAAAGATTATACACCATGATCAAGTTGGGTTCATCCCAGGGACACAGGATGGTTCAATGTATGCACATCAACCAGTGTGATACACCAAATCAACAAGAGAAAGGACAAAAATCACATGATCATCTCAATAGATGCAGAAAAAGCGTTTGATAAAATTCAACACCCATTTATGATGAAAACTAACCAAAGTGGGTACAGCGGGATCATATCTCAACACAACAGAAGCTACTTATGACAGACCTACAGCCAGCACAGTGCTCCACGGTGAAAGCCGAAAGCCTTCCCGCTGAAACTGGAACAGGACCAGGATGCCCACTGCCACCACTTGTATTCAGTACAGGACTGGAAGAGATGAGATACCACTACATACCTATCAGGTTTTTTTTTTTGAGGGGGGGGTGATAATTAGGTCACTACACACCTATTAGAATAACCAATATCAAAAACACTGACCACACAGATTTAGTGCCTTTAAATCTTGTCAGGTTACAGAACCAATTCCGGGAATGCCGCAACCAACTCTGAAAACTCATTCTTAAGATTCCTCTAGAACCACTCTCAGTACCAAAATCTGAATCAGACAGGGTTCACCAGAGATACATAACCAATAGGAAAATATACGTATGCATATATCTACATCTTCTGATCTTTAGGCTTATCTATAGCTACAGAAACAGACAATTCTTTCTTTGGAAATTTATTATTAGGTTTTTCATTTAAACAGACAGACACACTTATTTTAAGGAACCGGTTCACACAATTGTGGGGCCTAGCAACTCTGAAATGTGTAGGTTAGACGTGCAGGCTGGAAATTTGGACAGGAATTGATGCTGCAGTCTTCAGGAAGATTTTTTTTCTTCTTGAGAGGCTCAGTTTGAAATTTGGGCCTTTAATTGATTGGATGAGGCCCACCCACGTTATGTAGGGTAATCTCCTTTACTTAAAGTCAACTGATTGTAGATGTTAACATGTCTTCAAAATACCATCACGGTAACACCTACATTAGTATTTGATTAAATAACTAAGGGCTACCGCCAAGTCAAGCTGATACATAAAACTAACCATCACACATAATAAACTCACAGTTTTCTCAACCCAACCTTTACTTCCAACTATAGGAAAAACCTTTTAAACAAGAATCTTACGTGCTCAAATAAGGCGGTAAAATTTCAGTAGGGACACTGGTTGAGCAGCCTGGAGGAGTGAATAGTTCTTTTTCCAAAACTGAAGAAACAAACCTTCCACAACCACCTCTCCTTGCTACCTCCACGAACACTATCAGACCCAGGAAGCTTTAACATTGTGTCCACACTTTAAAACAATTTCTATGTTTCAAAAATGGGATCTTCAACTCCACAACAGAAATGACACTTTAAAATTATACACCTGAGTGCTCTCTCTTTGAGAACAAAAAAATAGGGATGGTATCTACTGAATCTGTTGCTTGCCTTTGACCAGAAAACTCACAGGTTACTACTTCATTTTCTCTCATTGACAAAAGTATAATCCAAACCAGGAGAAATCCAAACCAGTCTGGGTGAGTAATGCACCAAATTATCAAAACAGCACGTTAAAGAAATAAAACTCTTATAAATGGGTTGAAATAAATTCTGTATGTCTTTTTTTTTTTTTTTAAGTAATTTAAAAAAAACTTCTTGGCAATTCATTCATTCAGTAAGCACCCAGTATGTGCCAGGCACTGTTGAAGGACCTGGGTTAAACCACTGAATAAAATGATGATCCCTATCTTGCTAGAGTTCACCTGCTAGCAAGACAACATCCTTATCCAGCTATTTCCTCTCTGAACATAACAACCCAAGCAATAAGAAGTATCAAAACATTTCCTGAAAATCTGCTATGTGCCAGTCCCAGCTTCCTGCTCCAAGTCTGGCAGACCCTGCTTCATTATCAGCACAGAGCTGGTCTCTGGACCTAGACTGCCTGGGTCCACATCCTGGCCTACTGCCTCCCACAACCTTGACCAAGTTATTTAACCCTCATCTAAAAGACGAAAACAATCATGACAACTACCCCACTGGATTATGTAAGAGTTAAATGAGTTCAAATGTGCAAAGCACTTAATTTGGCAAATAGAAGGTACTAGAATATCAGTTATTATTTCCAGAAAACCAAATATTACTCAGGCAATAGTGGAGAAAGATGACACCAAGAGCAACTTTCGAAACAGCTTTAGCCCATTTACTCCCTCCACCACTACTACCTTCAAGAGTTCTTTCTCTAATCTCGAAACTGTTGGTTATCATTAGTTAAATCCATTTCACTTGTAACCCACCTTACGATTACTGCACCTTTCCCCAATCCCCTTCCCCACGCTCCCCCATGCTCCCCCCCCCAATGGCCCTGCTTTATTCTCTATCCCAGAAATACCCCGAGCCCTTGGCTTTAGGGTAGACAGCTCTGAAATTAGCTCTCCCATCCCCTCGCCTGGCTGCCTTATGAATAAACCCCCTCCCTTTGCTGCAAACCTCCGCGCCTCGGTGTTTGGCTTGCTGTGAGCTGGGCAAAACAAACCTGGTTCTGTAGCATTCTCAACTGAATTTACAGCTTCTAGTCAAGTTTTATAAAAACTACAAAATGTGATCTCTATCTCATGCACATCAATTCATGATGGAATCTGCATATACATATAGTTAAGAAGCTTATAAACTGATGAGAATATTTCTTAAACAGTCAAAAATTAGGCTCATTTTCTGTAAAATTACAACAGCAGTTACCTAAGACTTCAGCGTCAGAACCAGCAAATGTGGACACATAGTTGCCAAGTTCTAAAGCATGGATGTGTAAATAGTATATTCAATCTCTAGGACCTATACCTCTGCAGTTGTCAAAAATTAAGAACTGAGGTTAATTCTCAATTTAGCTCGCTGCATAAAATAAGAAATACAAGTCACCTTAAGTTGATGGCTTATTCTCGTTTGTTAAAAATAGGCTTCGTTCTTGGTCCGAAGTGTACAAGGGGTCAACAGCCTCAGAGAGTTTAATGCCCTCAATTTACAAGTGACTCCACTGCAAAGTACGTGCTGCAAACGCTGCTTTCCCCAAAGTGAAGGCTACTTCATGTAACTGTGCCTTCTAACAAGTATGCAGGCCAGTAAACCCATTTCCAAGGTTGCTCTTAAAGGAGTCAATTTTGGTGAAGAATAATTGAAGACTGCTGTATTTCTGAGCACGCTGTTACACCCTTCAGACGGGAGGCACCGAGAAACGACACTTAAATAATCTTAGTCCACACGTTAGGTAGTTTATATAGAAATGAGCGCTGGGCGGGGGGAGAGGAAGGGGAAAAGGAATAGCCCAGAACATAAGGAACCTGAGCTGTCAATCAACCAGAGCACAGGGAACCTGAGTTGTCAGTCAGTCAATCACAAAACCAGGGTATAAAAACAGGAAAAACGAACGGCACCATCTTTCCTCTCTCGATTGGCCTGCTCCCAGTTCTCAGGAGTATACTTCTACTTTTTTAACTTCACTAATAAAAACCTTGCTTATATCACACTTTCTGCCTCTCATCAAAAATTCTTTTTTTTTTTCGGGTGACTAAATCGAGATAATTCTTACTTTCCTTTTCCCGGTAACACACAGGCACAGTTGTGAGCCTAGCCTTGGAGGGAAAGCCCTCAATGCGGAGCTTCCGACTTTCAGCAGGACAGGTACCTGCGGAGATCTGAGGGGACGGACACCGCGCGCGTGCAGACCACCCCACCCACCCCAAGTCCGGCCACGCGGATACCAGCACTGAGGCGGCTCTCAAAACCAGGTCTGCCCGCACTTTCTCCAGAGTCGGGCACGTGAGAACGACTCTCTCAGGAAGGTCTGGGCGGGCCGAGCGCGGCTGCACGAGTGACCTGCCGTCCCCAGGGGGAGTCCGAGCGCGGGGGCTGAGGCCCGCCCGCTTGGCGTTGGAGGAAGGGCAGAGTGCAGGCCGGAAGCCAGCCCACGGGCGGAGAGCGCAGGACGCCGGCCAGGGCGAAGGGCGGCGTGACCTCTGCCGGCCCCAGGGCGCCCGGGCCGCTCGCTGCCGCGCCCCCCGTTGGAGGAGGCCGAGCCGACCTTCCCGCGCCCGCCCTCGCAGGCCGCTGCCCGGGATACCTCAGGGCGCGAGGGCGCCGCCGCTCCGTCCGCACGGGCCGCTTGGAGCCCCGCCGCGTCACTGTCCAGAGCGAGCAGCCGAGCGAGGCGCCGGGCCCCGGAAGCCGCGGGCCCAGGCGACCCCGCCTCCGGCCCGCCAGCCGCGCCGGCCCGGCCAACCACGCGCCCGCGCCGCGCCAGCCCGAAGCCCTCAGCGCGCCGCGCGCGGCACGCCGGGACGCGGGGTTCCGGCCCACGTGACCCTCGCCCACGGAAGTGGCGTCACAGCGCGCGCGTGGCGCGGCGCCGCTTCCGCAAACAGAGTCTCCGGCGGCTGGACGGTGAGTGTGCGGTTGCCTCGCCGGCTGCGTGCCCTTTGTGTGTGGCTGTGGCCGCCGGCGGGGAAGGGCGCTCCGACTGCTTGCCGTGCCGGGTCGGTGGGCGCTGCTGCTCCGAGAGGCCGGAGAGCGGCTGCGGGCCCGCCAGGCTGTCGGAGCCGGAGCGCCCGGCCGGAGCCGGCGCCGGGCGCCGGCTGGGCGGCTCGGTGCGCCCTCTGGCCGAGGAGACCCGCCGCCGGCCGTGGAGCTGACCTGTGAGCTCGAGCCCCCGGCGCGGCGGGTCCCGGGAGACTCGAGGGTGACCGCGCGCAGGTCGCCGAGGTGCCGGTGCGGTCGTTTGTGCGCGCGCACGTCTGTCGGCTATTTCTTCACCCGAGTCGTTCCCGATGGATCCGCGGGGCAGGCAGCCCGCTTGCGTCGGGAGCTTGCTTCTTATTTCGCGTGGACTCTCGGCCTCAGACGTTCTTAGCCATATCTGAGTCGTTTGGAATTCTGTGTCGTTTATTCTGACCGAACTGTCTTTAGGACATCTCATTGGTGGAAATTTCACAGCTAAACATCAGTAAAACTTAATTATTTCCAAAACTAATTTTAGGTGTTACATTTACAGCGAAAGCTAATTATGGCTAAAGACGGTAAATTACATGGGCTTATTTGAAATTAAAACCAATTTCTGTTTCCTTATTAGGAAATAAAAGGCAGAGAGGAGCAGATACATGATAATTTGTTGGATACTTTTACTAGATGGTAATTTTAAGCAGTTACTCAGGAAATTACGTTTCTGGGTCATTTTTTCCCCCGGTGTTTCTTTTCTTCCTGTTTGGGCACATATTAGTATTTTTTTACCCCAAACCTTGGGTAGGGAAAGCTAATATGCCTTGAAGCCCTTCTGGATTAAAGTGATTTGGTTTTACCCATTCCATTAAGCAACTATCTTGCTCTATTTTACTCAAACTATCCTAGTTTGCTCAGAAGACTACCCCCCCTCCCCCTTTATATCCTTCAGGTTCTGAATTTGCTGAATATCACTGGTTTTTAGGCTTTTGCTTTTTCTTCTCCATTTGGTTTGACTAATACAGCCTAACGTTTTAATAGTGGTGTATGAGCTGTAAACTTCCTGAAGACTAATTCACAGTGCTAATAAGCCTCTGCAGTAGGAGTTCACTAAATTTGTTGAATGGCTTAAAAAATTCCTGTCCCATAAATAGCTCACTTATTTCTTTCTCCCTCCCACTTTGCACATAGGCCTGAGAACATTTGAAAGAGACTAGATGGTCATTAAGTTGCAGGCTGGGTCTGGAGACTTCTTGTTCAGCCGTTTCTACTCTTCACTTCCGGCCTAACTCTGACGCCCATTACAAAGTAAGGGTTTCAGAGCAGTAGGCTCCCAGTTTCCTCTTGGTCTTGGTGCCCTTAGTGAGTCAGAGTTTTTTCAGTGTCCCTAGGCCAAGAGATACCAGTTTCACTTACTAAGAAGAAGGTCCAAATAGTTTATTAAGTCCAGCCAATTTAATAAGTGTGTCCTAAAAACTTTATTTTTAAAAACAATACATAGATTGAAAGAAAAAGTATTTGTGTTAAATTTTCAGTTAACCACAAGTGCGTGTTAATAGAACGTGTATGCCTGCTGAGTACTGTACATCTTAAGCCTTGAGATCAGATTTGACGTGGCCAACTTCATTTACGCTGATTTTCTGTGCTACCACCAAAATCTCAGCTTCATAAAGTTCTGATGTTATTTAGAGGAATGTAGTGCAGTCTTCTCAGTTAAAACTATGCTCTGCTTTAAGCAGCATGTGTACCTTCTGGATGTCAGATATCACGTTTCTCTTAAGTTTTAAAATATCCTGCTGTGCATGTATGTATGAGTTTGTTACAGTGCCCAGCACATGATTTGAGAACCGAGGCTGTGGAGTAAGATCAGGGTAGAAACGTAACCAGCTTCATTTGCCTGACGTTTTCATGCCAGTAGTGACTTCTGTGGATATGACTGTAGAAGTGTTTGGGGATTATAATTAGTACTTCCACATTAGCATTTTCAAAAATTCACATGTGGTATATATCAATTAGTGTTGTTTTCAATATTCTCTAATGAGTTTTTTTTAAACTCCTAGTTGCTCACTGAAATGCTAGTTTTTGGGTAAAACTGTTTTTGAGGTCTCAGCATCAGTGTTTACAAGTAATTCCAATTTTTGCCATTCCAGTTGTAGCTCATGAAGTTTTACCATCTATTTAAGTAATCAAAAATGGAAAATTCTGCAAACGCAGAGGAATGTGAAAAGGTCTCTCTTGAAGAGGCAAAAACAACAATAGATTCAGAAACAGAGTCTTCATTCAGCATTAAGGAAGACACGACCTCTCCTGGGACTGAGCTTTCCGAAAAGGCTCCCACGTGTGGGCAGGTAGACACCCCAAGAAAGAGAAAAATAGAGTTTGAGGATGATCTTGTAAAGGAAAGTTATAGTCGTGGGGAAGACACTTCATCCAAGAAGAGAAAAGTTGGTGCTGAAATCACCCCCGAGGAAAAAGTTTCTGGTGATGATGAAGGCATTTCAAGGAAAACTGATGGATTTCCTCAAGATGAGCCTTCTACTGGAGATGGCATTCAGAAACGGAGGAAAACAGAACTTGAGGATGTTCCTGAAAAGCAAAAAGTATGTTGAATGTATTTTCTTTTATTCATAATGGAATATGTAAAATTGAAATGTGGACCAGTTGTGAAATTATACTGTTTTTTTTAAACATAATTTAATAACTTAAGTATGTCTTATTTTTAATAGATACCCTCTTAAGGTAGAGTAGGGTTTTTAACTCTTGTAATTTAGTTGTTCTTATTTAGGTAAAGCTTCTGCTAATGAGATAATTTTTATGTTATTTTGGAATTCTTATTTTATTAGAAACTTGAAAGGTAGTTTTGATAGTTTGCTTTTTCTTACTGTTTTCAAAAACTTGAGTACAAGGTCCAAATGATTTACCTTTTTTTCCTTTTAAATTGTGTGTTCATCTCTTTTTTCGTGTCTGAAGTAGTTGAGACTATCACTTAAAATGATACATTTCAAAATCATACCAAGATTTACATTTTCTTAATGTATTTCCTTAAACTGTGTTGTTTCCAACTGCTTAATTGGCAGTTACATATAATTTTAGCCAAGTCTGGCATTTAGTGGGGATATTGTAAAGCAACGGTTAGCAAGCAAGTATTTTCATCTGGGAATACTGTATTGTGAAGGAATCTGAGGTGGAATCTGGATTACTCAGTGAATGAGTAAAATTCTGCCATCAGCCTTCAGGAAGGAAGTGGCAGCTGAGCCAGGTGTTTGTGTTTGGTGGAACGTGAGTCCTTGTAATAGAGAGGAGCTTGTATTACAAACATAAGTTTTCACATGCTTACTAGCAGTAGAACCTTTTTTCAGCTGAAAATCTGAAACTTAAACCTAGATAAAGCCCTTTGGTTGAACAGGAAGTGGGGAATCTGAAGCCCTTCACCTGCACTGACATTTTTGCAGAATGCTCAGGGTCTTAGATGCGGAGCACAGATTGAAACTTCCTGTCCAGGTATTTCTACTCTCAAATGACAGTGAATAGCAGATAACAGAAATCACTGATATTGAGCATGGCCTGTTGAGTTCTAATCTCTTTGTGTATGTTATCTCATTTAATGCTCACAAAAATTTTATAATAATGGAATTAGTAAATTATTTCTATTTTATTCTCTTGTTGGGAGCGTCATCTGCTGGCTGACATTTATTGAACTGAATAAATCAGAACTCTGAAAGAGAAGTGATTTTATTACGACATTGACACCAAAATTATGAAAGATCAAGATGAAAATTTTAAATCAAAGATGCTTTTAAAAATAGGGAACAGGGGAAGACCCTACATCTGATTATAATTGGTGAGATTTCTATGGTTATGCCATTGCTTAATGAAGTACATCAATTTCAGTAGTATTTTGTCCATATGTGGGACAGATGCTCTTTTAGACTTGTTTCTGCCATGTTCAGCTTCTTAATTTTGTTCCGTTCTCTTCTTAACAGAACTTGGAAGAAGGACACAGCTCAGCAGTGGCTGCGCACTACAATGAACTCCAGGAAGTTGGTTTGGAGAAACGAAGCCAGAGTCGAATTTTTTACCTAAGGAACTTTAATAATTGGATGAAAAGTGTCCTCATTGGTATGATTGTTTTTGATTTATAGCTTGGAATTTTTAATTTCAGCTTATGTCTCATTTTTTTCTCCCTAAATGGTTAATCATACACCGAACTATGAGGTCTTTAGTTCCTATCCATTTAATCGTCAATCCTTGGCTTTATAAAATTGGAGCAAAAACTAAAACTAGGCCTTCGAGAGAAACTCTTTTCATGTTTACTTTTGGTTGACTATGTAAGATATTAATGAGTGTTTAATTGATATTAAATTGATCACTGAATCAGGCTTTCAGAACAGGGTGCTTTTATATTTAGATTTGAGGTTACCTAGTGCTTGCTGTTAAGTTGTCTGTTTTATTCTAGTAGTTTTGGAGCGATGATACATTGTTGTGTTAAATACTCAGGTTCCATTAGGTCAAGAAAGTGGCCATTGCCATGATTTTTTACCTCTAGGCCTTCAATGAGTTGGTGAAGGTCATGTGTGTTGATTGTCAATTGAACTTGTTTTTCTTGTATGGTGTCTGGAGAGAAAGAAAGTTTACATTGAGGACTGATGAAGACTTTCAACTTTTGAACAGCATTTTATCTATGAAAACTCACCTTTGAAGTTAAAATGAAAGTCAGTGGAGGAAATTTGATTCAGAACGTATATATTACTTTATATTAAATAGCACATTAAATAGCCACATACCTGAGATTAAAGAATTTTTAAAAGCCATTACATTCTGGGGAGGGACAAGTTTACCTCAGTGGTAGAGCGCGTGCTTAGCATACATGAGGTCCTGGGCTCAAACCCCAGTACCTCCATTAAAAAAGTAATGATAAAATAAAATTAAAAAATTAAAACCCAGTATATTTTGAAGTTTTTCACAAAAAGGTTTTTTTAAAAAAAAATTTTGGTTTCTGTTCTTGTTTTTTTTTTAAAAGCCAACCTCAGGAAAAGTGAGAATGCTTTTGTAATTACACTGAGAAGAATAAAGTGTTAATTATGGCTACTTTTTGCTAGTTTTGATGATAATTTACTAATTTTTAAAGATAAATTATCCATTCTGAGAAGTGGTAGGAGTGGAAACTAAACTCGTTAGTTGGAACACATTTTAATATTTTCTGTCTCACTTTTGTTTTTAATACTCATTTTTTTATTATAAAAATGATCATTTGACTCTGCCACTTATCAGCCTGGGTAAATGAGTGAGTATCAGCTCTCTTTTTTTTTGGTGGGGGGGCGTTACTATTATGACATTTTTAGTCTATACTGTTAAGTAATCTTTGGACCCTATTCCTAATTTCTTTTCAGTTTTTCTTCTTTCCTCATCGTCCTCAGGAATACAGAGAACTTACCATTTGGTATTTTTCCTGGTGTGTCATTTATTCATGTATTTATTCATTGAATAAATACTTCTAAGTTCAGCCGTGTTTTTCACATTGTTAGTTGTATTATTTTTGCAAACAGAAAAACAGCTACATAGCTACGTTAGACTGCGCTGACTTTATCTCTCGGCGTGTGCTTGGTATGCTCTCCTCCTACAGCCACCCCAGCAGCGCTCTCCGTGGGCGCTCTGCTGCCTCCGCCTGTCTCTCTGGCCCGGTGGAATCAGTGTGCTCTGTGCCAAATTTCCCCAGTGGCTTTTTTCTTTCTCTTCTCAACCCCCATTCTTTGTCATTCATTTTCTCTTCTTTGTTGGTGCTTATAGCTTAGTAATAGTTGAGTACTATTCTTGAATGTGATAAAGATATCTTTTAATAATGTTTCATGAAGATTTCCCCTTACTTGTTTAGTTTTGTGTGGAAATAAAGAGATTTTTTAATTCTTACTGTTTTTCACTCTTTCCATGTGATTTTGTATGCTATTTTCTTAAGATTCATAGCAGAAAGTTAAATACGGAACACCTCTTTTTCTGTTGAAATTAACTTAAGATCCTATGGAGACTGCAAGGCAGAAGTATTTGCACAGAACTTTCTAGCAGTCACAATAGTACACACAGGAAATAAGCACTAAATTCAGAGCGACAAAGACAGGAAGAGGGGATCCAGGGTCAGGATTTTATCAGATTTCAGAACTGCTGTTTCAGTTGTCTGAAGTGTATTAATACGCCTTTAACTGATGTTTGAACCATTTGGCTCTTGAGGTATTTTGTATAATAAAATGAGGACCTACTGGTGTTATTCATTGGTTGTTAATGTGCTGTAGCAAATTCGGATAGAAGATCCCATTTTTACTTCAGAGGTTTTATGGTAGTAAAATTAAGAGGTATATATGGTTTTGTTTTTTAACTAGTTCTTGTATTTCTTTTGGGGCTAAGCTTGCCACCTTTTCTGAAAGTCAAGCACTCTTATAGTCCCGTAATTATTTTTGATAGTTGTGTTATAAGCTCAACACTTAGCTTTGAAAAGAGAACTACAAAACTAGGAGTAACTAGTCTTATCATGAACAAGTGTTGGGTGTTTTTGTGTTAATTAGAATTTTAAATGTTTGCTGTTTAATGTTGAATCAAATATCAGATTCTGAAAGTACCCTCCAAAAACCTGTCTTAGCTTCTAAAATCCCAGTCACAGACGCTTTTATCTTTAGAGCTGGAGTATTGAGTGTATTAACTCTCAAAGTTTGAAATGTTCACCAAAAGTTATGAATTAATTGCATAAATGTATGTGTTTATATTACATGTCAGGCCAAAGTTAGTAGGTTATTAGGGGTAACAGTTTGTGCTTTAGTGAAAATGGAGAAGAGATCATTTATTTTGACTATTTTTCTTTTTTAGGGGAATTTTTAGAAAAGGTGCGGCAGAAAAAAAAACGTGATATCACTGTTTTGGACCTGGGTTGTGGTAAAGGTGGCGATTTGCTCAAGTGGAAAAAGGGAAGAATTGACAAGCTGGTTTGCACTGGTAAGAGAAGACAGTGGCGTGGGAAAGGGTAGTTTTGGTCAGTCAGGTGAACAGAAAATAAGAAAGATCTCACTGACACACGCTAAAAATTACTACAGGATATCGGGGGGCTGCACACGAGATGGGTGTTGTCTAAAATGAGTTAAGAGATTTTCGCCGATGGTGTTAAAACCAAAGATGGTTGGAGTCATATCTAAAGCACAAACTTGAAAAGGCTCTTCCTGGTCAAAGACAGCACAGTTTCTTCATCAAAAACAGTGATTACAGTGGATTGAAACACATGAAAAAAAGGAAAAAAATTTCATTGTTCACCCTTGGGGGGAACCAGGAAACTTTTTCATTATTCTGAAATTTATAAATTCAGATGTGGGTGATGAGTATCTTCTTCAATCCAGTATGAACTGTATTCCAAGGTAACCAAGTGATTGTGAAGAGAAACTCCTCTTTATTGAAAAATCATAATGAATAATTGTTCTACCCTTGATGAAATAGCACATGAGCAACAGTCATGAAAAGATGCTAGAGCAGTTAGGTGAAAGGTTGGTGGGACTGAACAGAATGAATCAGGCGCCTGAACCTGCTGGTAGGTCCCCACCCTGAGGGACAGGCTCGCGGCTCGCCCTTCCCTGGGTGAGGACTGAGGGAAGGGGACGGCAACACCTGTGAAGCAGGAGGGCCTAAGGTGGCACTTCTCAAATGTTTTGGTTTTATGACCACAGTACACTCTTTTAACAATGGTTGAGGACCCCAGAAAGCTTTTGTGTATGTGGTTATAGCTACTGATTATAGAAAATAAAACTGAGAATTTAAAAAACATTTTAAATTCATCACAAATAAAAGGTAGTGAGAAGACTGGCATTGTAAAAGTATTTTTGCAGATTCCTTTAGAGTCTGGAATAATGGAAGACAGCCAGATTCTTACACCTGTTTCTGCTTTCAGGATGTTGTGATGATTTATTTCATTTGGTAAGTAGTTGTGAAATGGAGTATTTTAGGAGCCTTTTCAGATAATTGAGGATACTCATCTTCAATACTTCATCAGAATCTGGCAACTGGTAGTTCCTTAAAGGTTAGTTACAGTGTGGAATCCGAAACCATACTGATGAAGTTCCATATTCTGTCCTATTTAAATCTATGGTCCAGCTTGCACTTTGAATGGATCTTTAGTCCTGCAAGATTTTGTAATATTTGGAAAATAATGTTCTCTAAAGTTATTCAGATCCTCTAAATGTTGACATCACAAAATCACATTTGTTTACTGTCACCTTCAATCAGAAAAGTCTTTGGTATTAGTTAAGCTGACATCCAGCTCATGGTGGTAGACGGAAGTTTTTTAAAATTGTAATTTTCACTTGAAAGCTCAAACTTATCATTAGTAACATGCACTGTCTGTTGTTTTCATGAAGTGGCAGGCTCGCTTTCTTCATTTTCAAGAAAGTGTCTGCCAGATCACCCCGTCTGTGCAGACAGTGTGTCTGCAGTTCTGTCAAGTGAAGGGTGGCCGGTGCAGCTCACCACGCAGTCACCCCAGCCCCGTCAGACTTCATCACATAGCAGAAATGTTTTGTTGTTTTACATTTCATCACACAGAATATTACAAATCAAAGATTTAATAAAATTAATTGTTGCTGCTTTATCAAGGGCATTCTTAAAGGAAATTGCCCTTTTTTTCTCTGCTGGTTTCTAGTGGTAGAAGATAAGTCAAGTGTGACCAGTACCATTGGTGCGCCTCCTGTCTTGTGTCCATGATGGGGTGATCAGAGGTGCATGTCTCAGCGCTGGGAAAGGGGAAATAACGTTTTATTAAGAAAATGTGGAAAGCTGAGTATATAGGGTTGGGTTTTTATAATTCAAATTGGATTCTAAACTTTCTGCTTTTAACTTTGAATAAGGATTTTGAAATCATGATACAACTTCTCTGTTGTCAGTACTTACGGAGAAAGCTTTTAATTCCTTGTGAAAAATAATTGGGCATTTACACTGGCATAAAAGACTTTGTTCTCTTTTGTTTGGAAGGAAATAGAGCCATTTTGCTTTTCTAAGGCTAGATTCTGCACCAGTTTACCAGTTAACGTTTAGATTTGTGCCGTCTTAGCATTTACCTTTCACCTCTGTTGGTTACCCCTCTTCCAGACATTGCTGACGTGTCTGTCAAGCAGTGTCAGCAGCGGTATGAGGACATGAGAAGCCGTTGTCGTGACAGTGAATATATTTTCAATGCAGAATTTATAACTGCTGACTGTTCAAAGGTACGGGATTTTTTAATTTGTCAATTTATTTTTTATATTTTTAGTTTGGGTAAATGATTTATTCTAAAACATTAAAAATCTTCAGACATGGATTTTCAGTTTTAACTGGAAATTCTATTAATGATAAATTTCCTTAAATGACCCATTGAGTACTTCTGGGGTTTTTAGCTTTCAATAGTTTTAATTTCGGAAATCATTTGTTGCTTTTCTGTTTGGACGAGATTTATTTTCTGGTATTTTGAAATAGATCTGAACTTACGTTTTATTCGTTCACTTTGTAATCTATTTGGGTAGTTTCCCAACATGTCAGAGTCTTTTGTTCCCACCTCCCACTTGTTTCCGAGTATCTAACAGCCACGAAGTTCAAGAGCTGCAGAGGCTCAGGTGCGGTGAAAGCCCCCCGAGCTCTGTCCTTCTCGTCTGACTTGGCAGCTTGTTAAACTACTGCAGATGCGTTTAATCCTGTTCACTTTATTTGCAGTCCTGAAACTGGAAAGGAGAAGTGGTAGTATACATCCAGAAAGTTTGAAACCATTAGAAACACTTTTTCATTTTTTAAAAAGAGGCCCAAAGGCCAGCTTTGTGTTTTGTTTTTTTTTTTAACTCGTTATTGTTCAAAATTATTTCACTTTAATTTTCAAGTAAAGCCAATTAAAGGATCGGCTCCTTTAAATGTCATATTTAATTAATGTATTTTTAAGCATGATTTCAGTCTGTAGTTCTTAAAATTACTATGAAAATAGGAATCAAATTCTATTGAACCAGAAAGAAAGAACGATTTTTTTATGACCCTTGAGATTACACAATGAGAGAGGGTAGGTTGGTGGGAGGACATGTCTACTTTTATTTTAAGGACCCTAATTCTAGAAATTAATTTACTAGGAAGTTTTTATGTTACAGCCAACTTCAAAAATCTTGACCTATTTTAATTTGTTTCAGGAACTTTTGGCTGATAAATTTTGTGACCCAGGAATGCACTTTGACATCTGCAGTTGTCAGTTTGTCTGCCATTACTCGTTTGAGTCCTACGAACAGGCAGATGTCATGCTTAGAAACGCGTGTGAGAGACTGAACCCGGGAGGCTATTTCATTGGTACCACTCCCAATGGCTTTGAATTGATGTGAGTACTTTTAAATATATTGTGGCTTATAAAGTACTCAGAATTAAGCTTATTAAAGAGTAGCAAATATTTATCAGAAATAGTTTATGAAACATACCATGTTGCTCTCACAAGGGCTGAGCACTTTGATGATATATTTCAGTAGATACTCAGATTTTTATGTTCAGAAGTCAAATTTACAGATGAACATTTAAAGCATCTCTCTAAGTCAGAGACTGATGCTACATCAAGTCAAAAAGCCAGAGGTTTTCTTGCTAGACAGACTCCAAGTCATATACGAGGCGCTGAGACTTAACTAGCTGTCATGATAGTGAAACCTGCTTCCAGCCTAATTTTATTAGTGAGATCGTTAATGATCTTTTAGTGCATTGCTGCTGCTGCTGCTGCTTTTTTTTTTTTAATTTATGTTTTTTGGTTTTGGGTTTTTTTTTTGTTTTTTTTTTTGGTTGGGGGGAGGTAAGTAGGTTTATTTATTTATTTATTCTTAGAGCATATACCAGGGCTTGAACCCAGGACCTCATGCATGCTAAGCATGTGTTCTACCACTTGAGCTATATCCACCATTTTGTTTTTTAAATTAAAAAGAATTTTTTTTTTTTTTAGTTTTATTGTACTGCTTCTTAAAAGTAGCTAAAAATCCAATTAAAAGCCAATCGAGTGTCTTTATGAAATTGTGTCATGTATTTTTACAATATGTTTAATCTGATCAGAACAAGTTTGACCTAATAACAAGTTTAATCTTTTTGTTTTGGTTTGGGGATAACCTTTATAGAAGGCGCCTTGAAGCTTCAGAAACAGAATCATTCGGAAATGAAATATACATGGTGAAATTTCAGAAGAAAGGAGATTATCCTTTATTTGGCTGCAAATACGACTTCAACTTGGAAGGTGTTGTGGATGTCCCTGAATTCTTGGTCTATTTTCCGTTGCTAAATGAGTAAGAATGTCATTAATCTGTTACTATTCTCTGTTTGCCCTAAGAGAGAAAGAAATTCAGTATTTCTCTTCGTTTCTTATTTGAAGTGTGCTCCGTAGAAGTTCAGCGTTGTTTGAATAAAAAGACTAACCTCGGGCAGGCTTGGGGCCGTCGGTCTCTCAGAGCCTTGCTCGGGTCGTTTCCTTTCTTCCTGGAATTACTTTATCCTGCAGGTGAGAAAGGGAGCCTGTTGCCTTCAGCTTGCGCAGAAAATAACTGACACTGCAAATAGCAAAAGATGTTTTCCAATTACCTGCTGGTGACTTTGGACAAATCTTCCCAAAGTGAATGCCTTCCTTTAGACAGGAAGAGCTGTTGAAAGTTGTTTTATTTTCACTGCATAATAAATTCCTGATTGAGGAGCTCCCGCACCTGAATTCCTAGGGTTCCTGGCAAACCGCAGGCACAGAGCAGGCTGGGGTTTCAGGCTTCATTAGGTAAGGCCCCAAGTCCCCCTGATGGGGTCAGTGGGAAAGGCAGCCTAAACGTAATTGACACAGCTGGCTGAACTGCATTTCCTGCTTTTTGAAAAAACAAAGTCTTTTATAAAGTTGAGGGAAAAAGAAGAGCTTTAATCTTTGCTTCCTTTTTGGTGGTGACTATTTGAATTGTGTTTCAACCTGCAAAATTATGGGGTATAGGGTTTTCAGGAGTTTACAGCAGACAAAAATTTTATGCAATAATACGAGAAGATTAAATGGCATGGGACTAAACATGGAAAATACTATGCACAACTTATAAACTATAAAATTTGATAATTGACATCACATTTTCCTTAAAATTAGCAAACTTTTGACAAATATTATTTGTTCAAAGTTTAACTTCAACTTTGTGAAAGAAGAAATTAAATATTTTTAGTATGTTTTATGTGTTTGTTTGTTACCTTAATGTTTTGGTTGTCATAGTTGGTGATCTGAGTATACCCCCAAGAGATAAAGAGTAAAATGAAAGGTTTTTTCCTTAATGCTAAGCAAGCTCTAGCAATCTTTTCTGCTTGGATTGCCTAATGAGGATAAGCATAAAGTCATAAGTCATCACTTCAATTCTAAATTTTTAAAAATTACTGAAATAGGTATTCATTCAGGGGATAGAATCTGAAAATGCAGAGAGATTTTGAACTGCCCATTGGCCATTTCATTAAGAAACTGAACAAAAATATAAGTAGTTTTTATATGGCAAATTTATTCACATTGTCAAATTGAGTTTCAGTTCTTTTGTAATTGTATTTCTTTGGTGTAAAACTCAGTTTCATGGCTTACTTTTGGATTTGGATATTTGGATAGAAAATGAACTGCCTAGGATAGAAGAGATGTATCTTTGTTAATGTCTTTCCAAGGAAGACAAATGCAAATTACAGGACTCCTGCCTTTTGCCTCTTACATACAAATCTGCGTGGCCCTCAAGTGTCTCTCACCCGTCCCTTCATCTGTCACCTCACAAGTCCTCCTGCGTACCTTTTCAGGGTATTTTTTTCCCTTTCTTCCTCTCCTCCTCTACCTGCTGCCTGAAGTCATCCTTGGGCTCCCCTGTGTCGTCTACAGATCATAGTAATAAATTCTGCAAATGGCGCTGGAGGGGAGGCGGGGAAAACTATCATAGGGATACCTGATGTAATTGAGGATTTAAGGAAGCCACCTGGGAAGAGTGATGATGAAGTCAGCATCTAAAGGATGACTGGTCGGCCAGTTGGAGACGGGAAGGGGGGATGTTCCACGCCTAAAGCACGGTATATGTGGAGGCCCTGAAGTGGGACAGAGCTTGGCTCGTTCAAGGCGCTGGAAGAGAGCCCTTGTGCCTAGGTCTTGAGGAGTCAGGGCCCACGTGGCTCCAGATGAGGCAGCATACCTGGAGTGAAGGCGCTGGATGTGCCCTTGGGGCTGGAGAACCAGTGAAGAGCAGAGGGGGAGGTGATGCGCGCACTTGGAAAGCACGGTAGGCTGCAGGTCAGGAAGTTGGTTGCGGGAGGCAACAACAGGGAGGCCAGCGAAGCAAAGCAGCTGCCTGGGGGAAGGTGACGGCAGGACGGTGGCCAGCGAAGGGTCGGGGGCTTGTTGGAGTGCGCTTCACAGTGAGTGGGGCGGACGTGGCAGCCTGATGAGCGTGGTGGGCATGGGAGTCAGAGAGCCTGCCTGGACAGTGCTGAGTTTCTGGCGTGAATCCTAGGTGGGTTTACTGAAACGGCAGAGGTTGGTGGAGAACAGGCTGGCGGTTTGGCCCCGAATGCGGAGACAATCCTGGGGGAGATCGAGGAAGCAGGGCAGTGAGGGGGGTGTCAGGGAGTGACGGCGGGCAGGGCCCTGGGCCACACTCTTCAGAACCCGAACGTTTGGAAGTTGGTGGAAGAAACCTGCCAAACAGGCTGTGAAGAAGCAGCCCAAGATGTGGGATAAAAAACGTGTTTCTTACCTGGGAATCCGAGAGATGAAAGAATGTCTTAGGAAATCAGCAGCTTTTTCCACTGTCACCGTGAGGAATCAAGCTAAGTAAAGTGGAATTGGTAGACAAGTGCTCCTGCCGCCTGTCTCCCCACCTCACAGCCTTTCCTTCCTCTTCCGGGCCTGTCTGTCGCATCAGTGGAGCTCCCCACTCAGGACACTCGACCCTGCGGGCTGATCCCTGGGATGTTGCTCTTTGCTGGTTTTGCTTCGCCCCTGTTGTGAACTCACACAGGTTTTTAGTTAAACCCCAAAGATGTAACTGTTGTGTGAGGAATTACAAATACTTCGGAAGCCTTATCATTAAATAATCTTTTTTGGACAGGATGGCGAAGAAGTACAACATGAAGCTAGTCTACAAGAAAACATTTCGGGAATTCTATGAAGAAAAATTACGAACAATGAAAACAGAATGTTGTTAAAACCGAATGCAGGCCTTAGAGGTGAGTATTTAGGAAAGGCGTAAAGAATCCCAGGTCATAATAAAGTGGTTTATTCTACTTTCTAGAAAGTACTGCTTTACAGTGGGGTTCCTCAGCCTCAGGACCGTTGGCATTTGGGGCTGGACAGTTTGTTGGTGGGGCTGCTCTGGGCACTCAGCATGTGCAGCAGCACTCTGGCCTCTACCCATGAATCTGAACCCTAATCACTTTTCAACACTGCGAGCAAATTGCTTAATTTCTGATGTCTGAGCTTACTGTAGGATACTTATAAAGAAAGGGGAGAAGAAGATGGTAAAGTAGACATTCCTGGATCATCATCTTAAAAATTCTTCAGGAAGACGTCTAAAGTGGTTCCTTGCCAGCTGGTTGGTTGTAAAAGGAAAGGAACTGAAAGAATATATAAACTGGTTCTCACAGTGTGACTGCTGCGTCCACCACCCACATTGAAAATAGAGTCAGAGGTTTACATGCCTGGGCAGGTTAAGGTCGTGGCCAGAAGCCTGTGCCTGGTACTAAGATGCACCCCATTCGACCGACGTGGCTGCTGTACCCACCACCCATGTTGAAACGAGTGACTCATTTGTGTTATTCTAGTTGCTGTTGAAACTTGCATGGCTGTTGGGTCACCGCCATGTTCAGATGAATGTTTGGCTCTTCGTAGTGACTTCGTTCAGCTTTGAGTTGTAACAGAAAAGGCCTCTGACCAGAGTCAGAGAGACGGTGGTTGTGGCGTGGTTAAGGGCGCCCTCAGGCCAGGTGCACGTTCTCCGTCTGCTCAGCGTTGACCTCAGCAGCCGCTTGGTTCAGAGAGGGTGATCCCTTTCACTCCTTTTTCCCCCTATTTCAAATGTATGTATAGTTTGTAGTCCTGAAGTAATACTTAGAGATACTGTCTTAATTATTTTAGTCCAGTGATTTGATGTGTTTAATTCTGAGCCGTGAATTTCATTGTAATGTCTCAGCTGGGAATTTCACTTGCTTCCTTCCCTAGCCATATCCTGCAAACGAGAATTCCAAGACTTGCCTCTGAGAAGGTGGGTGACTATGAACATGCAGAGCAGTACGTGAAGAACAGTCAAGTAAGGTTACCTTTGGTAAGTTTTCACTTTTAAACATGTTTTACAGAAGATGGAAACTTAGGAAAGTATTTCGCTGGTGTACAGCGTTGGGTTCACTGAGTCACAGATCCGTTACACGTCAGTCTGTTTCCCCTAAGTTACAGGGACTTCTTAGAACGGTAGGATGTGGGATAAGAGGTACTCTGGTGAGCTGAGAACGGAGTGCTGCGTCTGAGGGCAGTAAGGGTGGGGAGAGCTACGGCTCGTCTGAGGCTTGTCTTGCGCTGCTGCTCCTCAGTGGAGACGCTGCCGACTCCTGTTGTCCCATGGGTAAAATCAAGGCTTCACGAACGTGAAGGCTTCACTTTTCACTGACTTCTACGCGGAAGTTCACATTTCACTTAACCACGAACACAGCACTAGCGCAGTGGTCCTAGCCGTGGCTGTGACTATATAATCGATAGAAGTTACAGATACTCCCGTGACACGCCTTCTGCTGACATCTTAGAGTGTAGTTCACATTGATCACTTCAGAATTACGTGATTTAGTAGATTTTGCCGCTATGTCTTATTACTCAGTGCCTTTGCAAAGTAGTATGCATATTACTAAATATAATTTCCTTTGTGTGATACATACTTCTATTTTGTGATTTCCTTTATAAAAGCACAAAAATCTTACTCCCTCTTGCAGTGTTACTTGATGTTTTAAGATAGGCCTTTTTATTTTTCATTTTCCAAGTTAAAAATGTAAGATGGTTACCTTTTCCAGTTACACATACACATGGATACCCTCTTTACACAAGTTCACTCTTTGAGAATCAGTGGTTTAGAGAATATGACAGGAGGGCGGAAGTGGTGAGATGACACTGAAGGTTAATTTCATTGCACTCTTCATGTGTTCAGATCACAGTAAGAGTAAACCCTGTGCGTGTTCCCAGTGAAGTCAGGGTTACATGGACGCCTCTGTCCGTCACGGAGAAGTGAGCGTGTGTGTAATTCCAGATTCAGTCTGAAATTCTCTTTTTTTAATTTTAGGGAACCTTAAGTAGATCAGAATGGGAAGCTACAAGTGAGTATACCACCATTGTAGACTGACATTTTCAAAGATGGTTTCAGAGTGATTGTTAAAATCTGAAAACTTGAGCCTTCTTCTGACACAGGTTGTGTGGGGAGATTATGTGTCCACAAAACCCCTCTATGTGCCTGATTCCCCCTTCATCCTGCACAGCTGTTTAGAGCCAAGAAAAACATACGCAGGGATGTTCCTTAACATGCACTTTGAGCATACTTAGACGTTCTCCTTGCCTACTTGTCGGTACGAAGTCATCTGCACCTGGTACCTTTACCTCATGTTTCTGTTGGAAATCCTGGCTTATGGAACACTTCCATGTATTTTACTTGGTTCTGGCCTCTCTGATGTTGACAGTAAAGGCATTGTAACTGCTAGAACATTTAACGAAGCAGCAGTGAGCAGGATGTTTAGAAGGCTGTTTCACTGGGAACGACCGTGGTGTGGAGACGTTTTACAGGGAGGTGCCTGTCTCTGGATGAGAAGTCAGAGGCCTGGCCAATCTGTGAAGTGCAGTGGAAATGGATGTTGGGAAGTGAGTCCCCTCCCCCTCTCCTTCCCCCTCCTCTTTCCTCCCCCCTCCCCTTCCCTCCCCTTCCCTCCCCTCCCTCCCCCTCTCCTTCCCCCTCCCCACTCCTTCCCCCTCCCCCTCTCTCCCCCTCCTCCTGCCTCTCTCCCCCTCCCCCTCTCCTTCCTCCTCCCCTTCCCCCTCTCCTCTTCCCCTCCCCCTCTCCCCTTCCGCCTCCCTCTCTCCCCTCCTTCCTCCTCTCCTTCCTGTTCTCCCCTTCCCCCTCGCCCTCCCCTCCCCCCACCCCTCTCTAACCTGAGGCCATGGAGGGCTCCATGGGCTGCTGCCACAGTCCAGAAGCCACGTCTTAACTTCTGGTCTGGGCGGCAAGCTCGTGTTACCAGAGCTTGCTTTCCTCTGGAGATGCTTTAAATGTGAGAGGAAAGAGGACTGTTGCTAATTTGCTTCTGGAAGTGGTTCAGGATTTATTTGATTAAATCCCAGTCGAGGTGCTGACACAGAAGGTGTATGTAACGAGTGAGACTTCCAGAGTTTTTGAGTTAGAAAGGAGAGGAAGGTAGTCATTGCTGATCTGGAATCACACTGCATCTTGGTGATTTTACATGACCCTGGATAAGTGCAGGGTAGGATTGCCAGGCTCCCTGCAATAGGTGTAGACTTTGGGTGTCTGTGATGGGTTTGGCAGGGCGAGGCAGCAAAAGAACAGCGTGGCATGCGGGGTGAGCTCAGTGCTGCTGGCCTGGCCTGGGTCTCAGGACTCGGTCGTGAGGCTGGGGCTGCTGTGCGTCCCACCTTGGAGAAGAATCTTCGTGTGGATGGTCACCCTGCCGATTTCTGCCCACCTGCCTGTTCTCCTGCTGCGTTTCATTCCTCCTGAAAGACTCGGACCTGAGGAGATAAGGAGCCAAGAAAAGCATGACCAGAGTAATGGTTGAGGAGAGTGCTGTGGTACTCCTGCCGAGGTTGGGCTGGATGGACAGAAAGCTCAAGGCTGGCCTGCGGCCTGCTGTCATTTGTCCCCTGTTCATGTTACCCCGAGGAGGTAGGGTTCCTCACAGTATGGTCTCTTGCCTTGACTTGCTGGCTGAGTGTCTGAGCAAATGCCTTGAACATCCTCGTGGTGTTTTGAGGATTTGTCATCTTTTCTTGTGTTTTCGTAACCACAAAAGCTATTGGTATCTTATTAGCAGAACCTCAGTGTGTCCACAGTGGGGAACCGGAGGTGCATTTAGACATCTTTGAGTGGACACACCTCAGCACGAAGTCTGACGTAAGGGAGAGTACTCTGGGGGGCTGGGGACGTGGTGTCGCTGAGCAGCAGCTGTCCTGCGGCTTTTGACTCGCTCTCCTTGCCGGGCCCTACAGCAGCAGTTGCGTAATCGGATGGACTTTAACATGCACGTTACAGGTTCCTTCCAATTCTTACTCGTTTTTGGGGTGGGGGGTTAGAAAAATTTGAGAATACTCCTGCATTCACAGCATGCAGGTATTCCAGGTAAAGAGTTCAGTCATAAGGGTTTCATTTTCATACTCTTTGCTTTTATACCTAAATTTTTTTTCTCAAACTGTTGGTAGAGATATTCAGAGCCGTTGAATTGGTTTTCTCAGGGTTGTGATGTTGCTGAGTATTACAGTAAGTGGATATTTGTTTTTAAGTGAATAGATATGATCCTATATTTGCTTAAATATGACTCAAAAAGTTGAAGAACTCTTAGAAATAATGGGATTTTTTTTCCTCTTCAAAAGGTGCTTGTGGGGAGGGTGGAGCTCGGTGGTAAAGCACATGCTTAGCATGTACAAGGTCCTTGGTTCAATCCCTGGTACCTCCATTAAAGAAAAGAAAAAAGAAAAAAAGCTGCTTGAGAATTTTCACCAAGTTATGAAAAAGACTGAGATTATTGCCCTGAGGGTGTGAGAAACCAACCTCTAATTTTTATTTATTTTCTTTTTAGGCATTTACTTGGTTTTTGCATTTGAGAAGCAGCAGTGAGCACGCACCACACGGTGGTACCAGAGCAGCCGTGTCCGTCTTGCACAGATTTGGGTGGTCCACCTGCACAGATCTGACAGCCGTGTTCGCCTTGGTTCTCGGTGTGCAGGGTGCTGCTGGAAACAGTGTATAAATCCGACATTTGCTGTCTGTGACAGATAAACTTTGTGTGTGTATATAAGAGTGAGTCAGGACCTTTGTCTTTAAAAATCTATTTTTAAGTGATGTTCTAAGAATTCCATTTGCTGCCACTATCTTAGCTCATAAAAATTATAAAATGACTCTTGAAAGCCACTGAGTTCTTTCCCCAGGCTCTGCTTTGCTCAGTGTTTATTCACAGCGTTAAATTGGTTGCGGCTGCAGAACTGCTGAGGGAGTGTGTGCTCATTTCCATAGTTACTGTTTTTCAAGATTAAATTGCGTTCTGTACAGTTGAATGTAAGTGTTCCATATGTGTTGCTATAATTGTAAGTTTGAAACTAAATTTTAGATGATCATAAAAGTTTACATAGAATTTTAGCCAGTTGTTAAATTTCACTGTAAACAATAACTACCTTATTTGCTAATATGATGCGATGCCAGAACTGGACACAGACTTGTATTGGATTTTGGGGGCCTTCTCTTCAGAATTTCCTCCGATAGCAGTTAGTGTTGATAGTTATCAGGGATGTAGTTCACTTCTCCTTGAACCAAAATGCCGTAGGTGTTTTTCTCAGTTTGATGGACCGCTCCCCATGCACCTGTGGCACCTTTGCCTCGGATTTACCTTCAGAATGCAGGAGGGTGTGGCTGTTGAAGAAGCTGACGGGAAGAGGTGAGTGCGCCATGGCGGGTCTCGGCTCCTGGCCTCCGCCGCCCAGGACGCAGCAGTGCCTGGCCCAGGCACGGTCAGGCGTGCTTGCACACGAGGTCGGACACCCCACCCCCAGAGCGTGTACTTGCTGTTTCAGAGCCGTTACAGGTGTCAGCCCTGGCGTCCTGCTTGACTTCCAGAACTGATAACCTGCATGAACTGTTGTCCATAATTTGTCTCCATTTAGAAAACTTGCCAGTTTTTAAATGTGAAAATTTAAAGAGCAGAGCAGTCATTACATATTCTTTAAAAAATCGGTTATTTCATGCATGGTTTTAAAAGACATTTCTTTCTGTGATTATCCCGAGTACTTGATAAGAGTCTCTTAATTCGTTTCCGTGTGTTGATTGTTCATGGTGTTAGGTAACACAGGTTACCACCACCTGTCTCTCCACACTGTTACCAGTTTACAGAAGCTGTCTCTGTCTCAGCAGTGGTTTGGGGTCGTGGGTGCTCGCGCCTCTGCCTGGTGGCTGCAGTTAGCCAACAGAGCTCTGGTCGCGGGGGCGGGGGCGGCGCTGAGCTCTCACTGGTGTCACTGTCCAGGGGAGGTGCCGGGAAGCGTTCTGGTGGTTTGGTGGAGTGTGAAGAGCTGCTTCTGATTTCCTCCCGCTCTTCTCATGTAAAGGTGCTGCTTTACTTCAGGCAAGTCATAGAGAGTGTTTTTAGCTTCCTTCTGCTCCCTCCACCCCGTGGATAATTTGAGGGCGAGAAGGATCCCCAAAGGAGGGAGTGGCTGGTGATCACAAAACCGGGAGGAAACAGGTGGAGTCCCCGGAGCCTTCAGCGCGCTGGGGTCTGAGTGAGCTGTGTGTGCGGAGGGTGCGCGGGGCTTCTCTGCTCTTCCTCGTGTCTCCTGTTGCGCTTGGGTGTCTGGGCGGTGACTGCAGGACTCCCATCACCCGGGTTGAAAAAGCTGGCGGGAACCCCCTCACACATCTGTGGTCTAAATGTTTGCTGATTTCCCATCCAGGACCCATGGAAACTTAGGAAGGGTGGATGGCTTTTCGTCTGGGGGCCAGTGATGTAAGCAGCTCATGGGAGCGACTCAGGGCACCTTCAGACCTGCCATTCCGAGGATGAAAGTCGACATGAGGGTCAGATCCAGCATTTGGGGGAGGGCGTTGGGGGGTGGGGCCAGGAACATGGCTGATTGTGGTGGAGCTGAGAACACACAAGTGCAGTCCTTTGGGCCTAGAGTCTCCTAAAGGAAGAGCTGCACGTAGCCAGTGTTTGGGGCGGGAAGCCAGCTGCCCGCAGCGGGAGGTGTTCTGTCCTGCAGACCAGGCAGCCTGCATGTGGTGATGCCGTGCTCCACCCAGCCTGTGCTCCAGCGTGACTCCCCAGGGAAATTTGCCTTCGGGGAGAGGAGGCGTTGATGAGAGACTGACTTAAATTAACCAGTCTGTGTAAATGACTGAAGTGATCAGCACAGGGTTTCCTAATCTACCCCTCCCCAAACTTGGAAACTGAGGAAATGTGGTTGCTGCCTGAATTCGTGTTAATATTGTTTATGGGGCATCAGAGCAGAGGAGCACAGAGTGGGCCAGGCCTGGGGGCGGGGCGTGAATGCGGATCAGCGGTGGGGGCACCGAGGGAGCCTTGTCAGTCAGGCGTCCAGCCCCTTCAGCTCCTCCGGGAGTGGGTGGGTCTGTCTCACCTTCCTGCTGCAGTGCTGCTTTGATACATCTTCAGTGTCCTTCTCATGGGGATTCGGCTTCTTATACAGATCTGCCTGTGGGGGGAACTGCAGGTGTGAACATTGCAGCTTCAGAACATGATTTATATGAACGGGCTTCTTGTCGACCTCGGGTTTTCAGAGTAGAAGCCGGACTCAGGGACCGGGGCCCTGTGATGACAGTTGTAGGTAACCGTCTGTGGCGTCGGCTGACCCCGTGGTCAAGTAGGAAGCAAGGGTATGTGATGTCACCACCTTCCCGTTGATGTGGCATCTGATGCTAACCCCCAGTATGAAGATCTTTCCTTTCCTGCCCCTGACAGCAGTGGTCCTGGTTCTGTGAAGGCAAAGGACTTACTTAGCAGGTGTGCATGGGACGGAGGCTGGGGAACAGCCACCTCTTCTCCCCCGTGTCCTCCTCCACTTCTCTGTTCCCATTTATCCCTGGGGCACGCATGCCACTTCTCCCTGCAGTGCTGAGCATGTGTGGCACACCCAGAGCACTCGCCCGAGCTTGCCTGGGGGGACTCTGGGGTTAGCCCTGGAGCCCTCTGCTCCCGAGTCTCACCCTGGCCATGCGCCCTTGGGGAACAGCATACCCGGGATGAAGCCATGTTGACTAAGTTCCTACCTTATGTCAGTTGGTTTTCTAAATGTATTGTATGTAATCCTTACAACAACTGTGTGCGGTCAGCACCATTATCCCTGTTTAAAGATGGGGAAACTGAGGCGCAGAGAGGACACAGACTTGCCGAAGGCAGAGCTGAGATTTGAACACCCTCCCCCCAAGTTGGGCCCGCGCCCCGGTTGCATGTTAGGTACCTCCAGGGTGTCAGGAAGGCCCAGGGGACCCCTTGCTCATTCTCTGCCTCAGCTGGGCCCGTTGATGGTTGCAGCTCCTTCCTTTGGGTTTAGAACTTGGGTCGTCCCGCCGAGCAGCCTCCACTCCTGGGTAAGGTGTTGGGGCAGAGAGGCAGGAGGGCACGTGAGTGTTCCAGGGTGGAGGGTAAAACTGAATAATCAACAGGCAGGAAGGCGGAGATTGAGAGCTGAGAGCGGGTCTCACGCTTTGGTGGGCTGCTCCTTTAGCAGCCAGACCTGTAGTGAGTCTGGTTTGTGTGTTAGGGGCTGACGTCTTTGGAAGTGGCCGGGGTTGACGGTGCAAGTGTGAGAGGATGGCCAAGAAGATCATGTCTTCAGTCTGAGCAGGTCATTCCGTTTTAACTGCTTACTGAAGTGTAACGTGCAGGCAGGTTGGTGACTTTTCCCAGAGGGAGCACCCACAGCACAGCCTGTCAGCACCTGGAAGCCTCCTGCTCCCTTCCTGTTACTGCCTCCCCAAGGGTAACCGCTGCCTGGACTTCCAAGGGTATAGCTTAGATTTGTCTGTTTTGGGACATTACATGAGTGAAATAAAACAGCATGTATCCTTGTGTCTCTGGCTCATTTGCTCAGCATTACATGGGAGATTTTTGTACCTGGTTTGGTATTCCGTCGTGTGAATAAACCACGTACTGTGTATCCAACAGATGTTTGGTTCCTTCCGATTTGGGAACTGTTACTCACAGCACTGCTTCAAATACCCTAGTCCGTGAACTTGGGTGCCCGGGTGCTCCTTTCTGCCTGAGAGTGGCATTGCAGGGTCACAGTACGAACATCGTGTTCAGCTTTACTGGATTCTGCGCACGAGTTTTCCGAGTCCCTGTTGCCCCGGTTTTCACTGACACTCAGTAGTGCTGGCCTTTTCCATTTTATTCTGTCAGGCGTATAGTGGTATTTCATCGTGGCTTTAGTTTTCACTTCACTGTTTCTTAATGAGATTGAACACTTTTATATGCTTATCAGCCTTTGGTTGTCCTCTTGCAAAATACCTGTTCAGGCTTTGCCCATTTTTCTATTGAGTGGACTATCTTTTTTGTATTGACATGTTGGGGTTTTTTAAAAATGTATCTGTTCTGGACACAAGTCCTTTGTTAAATGTATTGTGAGAATGTATTTGGTGAAGAGAAGCTTTTCATTTTAATACACAGTTTACCAGTGTTTTCCTTCACAGTCGGCATATTTTGTTTAGGAAATCTTTGTTGACTCTAAGATCATAAAGATGTTCTTTGCTTTCTTCTAAAATCTTTTTTGTTTCACCTTTCACTTTTAAATCAAATCTTACTGAATTGATTTTTGTTAATAGTGTGGAGTAGGGTTTAAGGTATAAGTTTTCCCTTATGGGTTTCCAGCTGTCCCAGCACCATTTATTGAGTAAAACCATCCTTCCCTCATGGTACGAGTTTTCTACCTTTGTCGTGTATGAGGTGATCATGTAGGTGTTTGTTTCTGGACTCTGTTCTGTTCTACTCATCAGCGTATTTTTCCTTGCATCAATCCATCTTAATTATATCTTTATAATGGATCTTAAACATCAGTAAAGGGTAGCTTTTTCTTGCTAATTGAGTGAGCTGAGCAAAGTGAAGAGAGGTGCCCGGTGACTGCAGAGGGACAGGCAGGAGCGAGAAGAAATCTGAATACTATTCCAAAGTCAGTGGAAAGCCACAAGTGGATTAGAGGAATGAGGTCATCTGTTTCATGTTTTTAAAAGATAACCCTCATCTGGCGAGGATATGCGTGACTTAACAACTCTGTCAACCAACTTAAACGCAGTGTCATCTATAGAACACTTCACCCAGCACCAAAGTGGACCTTCTTTTCAGGTGTGTGTGAAATACTTTCCAGAACAGACCATAGGACAAATGTCAATAAAAGTATTAAAATCATGCAGAGTATTTTTCCTATCACTGGAATGAGAAATCAGCAGAAGAAAATTTGGGAAATCCACAAATGTTTGGAAATTAACCCAGAAAAAAATTTAATAACTTGTAGGTCAGAGATGAAATCACAAGGAAAATCAAAATGTTTCACACTGAATGAAGATAAAAATGCACCCGGATGTATGGGGTGAGCCAAAGCCTTGCTTGAAAGTTTTAGCTGTAAACAGCTATACTGAGAAAGGAGGAAGAGCCAAAGTCAGAACACTAAGACCCCACTTAGATAGTGGGGTTAGGGGGCTAAGCCCACAGCACGAGGGCGGAAGGAAACAAGAGATCAGAGTGAGAAATTGGTGAGACAGAAGACAACCAACCAGAGAGCATCAGTGAAGTGAATCCTCCTCAGGGATCAACAAGTGACACACATAACTAGGCTATGAAAAAAAGAGAAGACAGGTTGCCAAAATGAGGGATGAAAGGAACTCACCATTAAATTTACAGAATTTAAATGGATTATAAGGGGACAATGTAAACAATTTTATGTCAACAAATGAGACAATCTGCATGGATCAATTCCTGCAAAGACAAAAGGACCCAAAATACTGACACTCAAGAAGAAATAGACAATCTGAATAGCAAGGAAGTTGGATTAATACTTTAAAGTCTTCCCATGAAGAGAAACTCAGACCCAGATGGCTTCACTGCTGGTTTCTATCAAATATTTAAAGAAGAAATAATACCAATCCCTCACAGACTCTTACAGGAAATAGAGGAGGAGGGAATGCTTCCCAGCTCAGGCTGTGAGGGCAGTATTTCCCTGATATCAAAGCCAGGAAACTGTAAACCACTGTCTCCTGTGAATATAGATCCAGAAGTCCTCAACAAGATACTAGTAAACAGAATCCAGCAGCACGTTAAAAGGATTGTCCACCATGATTAAGTAGGATTTATTCCAGTATTGCAAGGTTGGTTTAACATCTTAAAGTTGATACAACATGCCATGTTAATAGGATAAAGGATAAAACAACGTGAACATTTCAATAAAGTGTTTTACAGAAGTCCAGCATCCCTTCATGGTAAAACTCTTGGCAAACTTGGCATAGAAGGGAAACTTCACCCTGATCAAAAAGGCACCTACAAAACCCTGCAACTAATGTCATACTTGATGAAAGAAAATTGCGAATGAGGCACAAATGTCCACTCACCACTTCTGTTTAATATTGTACTGGAGGTTCTAGCCAGTGTAATCATGCAAGAAAAAGAAAGAAAAGGCATCCAGATTGGAAAAGAATAAGTGAAGCTGTCTTATTTGCAGACAACTATGCATAGAAAATTCTAAAAACTCCAAAAGTTCAGCAGTTACACAATACCATTTTTAAATTGTTGTATTTGCTAGTACATAGAAATACAACAGCTTCTTGTATTAAGAAAAATGCAACTAACAATAATAATACAATGCCTAGGAATAAATTTAACAAAGAAGTATAAGGTTTGTACGCTGCCGACTAGAACATGTTGCTGAGGGAAATTAAAGCTCTAAGTGGAGAGGCATTCCGTGTTCATGGATTGGGACACTCAGTAGTGTTAAGATGTCACCTCTAACCAAACTGACCTATAGATTCAACTCGATCCCTATAGAACTACAGCAAGCCTGTTTTGCAGAGACTGACAACCTCGTCCTAAAATTTATATATTAATGCAAAGGACTCAGCATCGAACAATTTTTTGAAAGAACAAAGTGGGAGGACTTAACACTTCTTGATTTCAAAACTTTCAGTAAATCTGTGGTAATCAAAACAGGGTGGTGTTAGCCTAAAGATAGACGTACGAGTCAGTGAAATAGAATGTTGACTACAAAGACAAACTCTAATATTTGGGTCCCTTGATTTTCAAGAAGGGTGCCAAGACATATAGGGAGAAGATAGTGTTTTTGACAAATAGCGATGGGACAGTTTAGACCCTTAACCTTACACCACATGCAAAAATTAACTCAAAATGGATTTAGGGCCTAATTTAAGAACTGAAACGATAGCACTGTTAGAAGAAAACATAGCAAAAAGCCTTCATGACCTTGTGGTTACTCAGATTTCTTAGAAATCCTATGAAAAACATTCATTTGAAAAAGACTGATAAATTGAACTTGTTCAAAATTTACAACTCTGTGCAGTAAGACACCGTTAAGTAGGCGGACAGCACACAGCACAGGAGAAGATACCTGCACATCATGTTTGTGGTAAGGGTCTTGTATCCACAATATATAAAGAACCCATGAGACTCAAAAACAAGGTGAACGGTCCAGTTTACAAAGGGGCAAAATATTTGAATAAGTATTTACAAAAGAAGACAAATGGCAAAAAACCACAGGGAAAAAGTGGCCATTGTTAAACATTCAGAAATCCAAATTAAATGCATGACCTGATACCACTTTTCATCCTCTCCAACGGTGTAGCCAACATGAAAAGACGTTACAGTAACTGTTGGGGCAGATGTGATGAAGGGGGTCTCGTACGTTGCTGGTCGGGATGTGACACCATGTGGCCACTTTGGAAAGCAGTTTGGCATTTTCTTAAGATGTTAAACATAAATTCACCCTGTGACCTAGAAATTCTAATCCTAGATGTCCATGCAAGAGAAATAAAGACAGATCTGCACAAAGATTTGTGTGAATGTTCACTGCATTATTTGTAGCAGCTAAAATGTGGAAATCATCTCCATGTCTGTCAACTAGCAAATGGGTAAACAAACACTGGATTCTCACACTGAAATATTTAACAACAAAAAGGAAATGAACTTCTTACAAGGTGGAGGAACCGCAGAAACAGTACGCTAAGTGAGAGAAGGCAGGTTCAAAAGATGATGATTGATTCCATGCACCTGAAGTGGCTGGAGGAGGCAAGTCTGCGGAGCAGAGGTAGGCCAGAGGGACGCCTCCGGTAAAGGACAGCATGGTCAGTGTTTCAGCTTTGTAGGCCATGCCGTCTCCGTTTTATATGTTTTTCAACTTTCTTATAAAACTATTATTATTCAACATTAGTGATTGCATGAATTCACACGCTCCTAGCAGTGGGAGTGCTTGTGCACTCCTTTTTCAGTGCCTGTCATGGTCAACCTTTTCATTTTAAGTCTGTCAGGAGCGTAGTAGAATGTATCGGTTTGGGGAATGTTGACACTTCTTAGTATTGAGTCTTCCCATCCTAAGTGGAAGAATGAATAGTCCTCCACGTATTTAAGTAAGCAGGCTTTGACTTTTCTCGTACAGTTTTCTACACGGAGACCGTGGATATCTTTTGTTGTATTTAGTCTTAGGTATTTGGTATTTGTGGCTGCTGTTGTGAGCAGTGTCTAATAACCTTTCGCTTTCTGTTTGTTGCTGGTGCATAGAAATACACCTGCTGCTTGCGTTTTGACTTAGGATCCAGCAAGCCTGCCAGACACACTCATTCTAAGTATCAGCCTGTAGATTTCCTGGGGTTTCTACAGGCGTAATCTTACTGTCTGGGAATAAAGACAGTTTTTTTTTTTTTTTTCTAATCTTCATTTCTTTCCTTGCCTCATTATACCGTCTGAGGGGAGCAGTATGGTGCTGCACAGGAGTGGTGATAGCATGTGTAACCCCCCACATGCACCATCATGTAAGATTTTGTAAATACCACTATTTCTCGTTTTCTAAAAGTTTTCATCATGAATGGGTGTTAAATTTCATCAAGTGTACTTCTTGTTCTACTGAGATAACCATATGAGTTTTCTGCTTTAGTTTGTAAATGTAGTGAGTTCCACGTATTAATTTTCATATGTTAAATGAACCTTTCACTCCTGGGATAAACCCAAGGAGGGCAGTGTATTGTCATTTTTAGGTATTACTAGATTCAGTTTGTTAACATTCTGTTTAGGATTTTTCCATCTTTGTTCATACATGAGATTGACTGGTAATTTTCCTTTCTTGTAACCCCTGTCAGGTTTGGTAGCAAGGTTATACATGCTTTATAAAGCTCACAGGGAGGTTTTCTTTCTTTTTCTGTCTGGTAGAAAAGTTCGTGAGAGATTGGCATTATACCGTCCCTGAGATTTATAAGCTCTTGGCATTGTGTCTTCTTTAAACATGTGACAGGTGATAAAATTTGCTGGTGAAGAGTTTGTGTGCGTGTGTGTGTAGGTCCGTGCACATTTACAGTTGTTAATTCTCCTCCGTGAATTGAACCTTTATAATTACAAAGTAAATCTCATTATCTCCAGTTACACTTTCTGCCTTCAGGTATCCCAGTTCATACTTGCATGGTGTAACTTACTCCATTCTTCTACTTTCAAACTCCCTGTGCCCTTATATGTAAGGTGTGTCTCTTCTAAGCAGTGTATCATATTTCAAAATCTTGTCTGGCAAGTCCTAGTCTTTAATTGAAGCGTTTGCTTTATTTGCATTTAATGTGTTTCCTGTGCTAAGTTTCTGTCCAAATAGCTGCCCCATTGGATCCCTTCTGGTTTGTTTCCGTTGTCTGCGGGATGTTTTTGATCGACTGCTGGACACTGTGTCTGAAGAATCACAGAAGCAATTCAAGGCTCCTGGTCCTATTGTCCTTCAGAGAAAACTTGTTTTTGCGTCTGGTAGTCTGTTTGAGTAGAGGCACTAAGGACTCCAAATCATCGTAATCCAGTTAGGATTTGAGTCGGTTCATGTATGAGTCTAAGAGCTTGCCAGTCTGTTTCTTTCTAGTCTATCCTTGTTCCTAGAATTACATTTCCTAGAATGAAGCCCTTTGGGGTTGCAGACCAACCGCGGAAGGGGCTTGAGTTCCAGTTCCCTCCGAGCGCGGAGTCTTTGAACATCCTGCTTGGGTTTTCAGCCTCTTAGTGGCCTCTTTCCGAATCACCGGGTGTTCTGGGGTAAAACCTGTCCCAGAGCGGGTTCGCTTCTGTGGGTTTCTTTCTTCTCTCAGTTCCTAGACCCGTAATTCTGACGTGCCTTCAGAGATGTAAAAAGTATACTGTATTGGGACTTTCCGGTTCTTGGTGGGGGCGTTGTTCTGGATTTCCTGGTCTGGCAGAACACAGGTAGAACCCCCACACGTTTGATGTGAGATAACAAATCCTGTATTATTTACTGTGTATTTTGGGGGCGTGTTGTTTACTTGCTACCAAACATCCTAATAAACACAAGTGCCCTGTGAAGAAAGTATTCTCAATCTGGTAAGCTTGGGAAATGCTCTACATTTTCCATTCAGGGGTTCACAGAAGATACTACATATTAAAAATAAGTGAGATTCTACATTACAGAGAGGTTTGTTTACCCTCTGCGTGAGACAGGGAAGGACAGGAGTGGGGAATATTTACATCAGTTGCTCGGATGGAGCCCAGTTAACTAGCAAGGGCTGTGCATTTTGAAGCTGTTTCCTGGGAGTGATGTCAGTGTTTCAATGATGTAGACACAAGAAGATAGCACAGAGTTTCAGAAAGGAGATTCTTACCTTCTTGAATGATTTTTTTAAAGGGTCAAGGGGCCACAGAGGAACAGGAAATTTATTTCCCCACACAGGAAAGTGGGGTTCCTGTCAGCACAGCAGACAGTCGCCAGAGCTGAGGGGCCTGCCCTCTCCACAGTCCGGGGACACACATGCTGCAGGCCGAGCTGCAGGTGGGGCTGGAGTGCTCGGGGCTCCGAATCAGGGTAGATGAGCAGCGGGAAAGTGGATCCAAGTCACTCGAGCTCACGACCTGAGTTTCCCGGGGATTCATTAAGGAGCCCTGGAGCCGACGGGAACAGTGAGGGGTGTCGGTGTTCTCTGCTAGCAGTGACAGTGCTGCGTCCGTCAGGGTCCGGGTGGCGACAGGTGCCTCACTCTTGGGTAGCAGCGCTCATCTTAAGTTCGGGAGGAAGGACAGCTGTCGGCACTGAGCTGGCAGAGTGCCCCTAGTGTTCTCCAGTTCTCCGGATGGGCTTCAGTGGGTGATGCTGTCCACCTCCACCCCTCAAGCCTCCTTGACAAATAACCCAAACAGACGGCCTCTGCTTGCGCCCCGCCACCCCGGCCGGTCATCTTGGCCACAGTCTGCCTGCTGCCTTTCGCTTCCTTTCCTTCATCACCACGGCTTCGGACAGAGCTGTACTGCACAAGTAAAACGGGTCCAGTCAACGAGGAGGAAGAGCAGGCGTGGGATTTGGCCACCCGAGGTCTGCTGCAGCTCTGCCCACGTCTCAGCCACACGGTCTGGCTTCTGCGCCGCAGAAACTGCCCCACCCCAGCCAGCAGCACCTTCACGGCAGCATCTCGGTGACATCCTGGGGTAGGTCTGCTGAGGCGCCCCTCCTCCAGGACACCCCTCCCCCTTGTCCCTCCCGCTTCCTCCTCACACCAGTGTCCCATGTCCTCTGGGTGCTCCTCCAGCCGACGACCCCACGCGCTCCATCCTTCAGGTGCCCTCAGACCTCCACGCCCGGTGGCCTCCACACGTCCCCCTGTGATGTTCACAGGCACGCATCTTCTGCTGTGGCTCCTCTTCCACAGGGTGGAGCCGTGGCCTTCCTGGTGGCCAGTACAGGACCCCAGGGCACTGTCCCCCTTGCTTCCTGGCCGGGGGGGGGGGTGGTAGTCACCGCTGTGCCCACCTTATGGGGCTGGATGCCCGGGTCTCAGCTGCGGCAGACGCTGGTTGCTGGCACCCCTACGTGTCTCCTCTTTTATGGAGGGCTGCTCTCAGCTGAGCGGGGCCACGACTGTGAAACACCTAGGGGATTGCGTTTCTTCACCCCTGGGTGGCCCGCGGCCAACGCTACAGATGTAGAGGGTACGACCACCCAGCACTCATGTATGGACAGGACAGCTTAACCCCAGGTCTGCCCTGGGAGCAGGTTGAGGCCAGACATCCTGAAGCCACGTCTTCTGCTGCCCCCGCATGCCCCCCCCAACCCTGCACAGGCCCCCACTTCCTCAGTAAGCAGCTGTGTGGTCCCATCGCGGCGCTGCGGCCTCAGGGCCTGTTTCCTGCAGTACCAGCCCCCCGCCGCTGCCCCTGTGACCCCTCTGCCATTGTCTTGTCTTCACCCCTTGCACCTGCTTCCACCTGGCCCCCTGGATCCTGGCTCTGGGGCTCTGGTCACCTGGTGGTCTTCCCTCTCCCCGAGAAATCAGCCCTCAGCCTCAGTGCCCCTGCCCCCGTTGGCCCTGCTCACCTTCAGCCCCTGCTCTGCTCCTGGTCCTGCCTCCCCCAACCTGCCCTTAGATTCAACCCTGCCTCTGCTCTTCTCCAGCGACTCTGCAGTCCAGGGGCACCAGTCTCTCCCTCTGTGGCAGTGGCTAAGTCACAGGATGACACTAGACACTCTGTGAAGCACAGACGTGAAAAGCTCAGGTCCCGGTTTCATCAGCTGAGAAGTCACAGGGCTACTCTGAGCCTCAGTTTCCTCCTCTGGAAGCTCCTGCTAAGGGCTTTGGCTCCCTAGGGTTGTTGGAGGTTTGCTGACACTCTGGACCTGCAGACCACCACCTTGGGCACTGCAGGTGCTCAGTAAATGTTCATTGGAGATTTGGGGCTCATTGAGGGCTCGACTGTAATGTTCATGCAGGTGTGTGGGCATGTGTGTATTTATAAACAGGGGCTTTGGAACAGGAAGCTCTGGGCTTGATGGCTGGTGCCACCGCTTACCAGCCAAGTGATACCAGAAAATTCACTGCGTTTCTCCGATTCTCGGGGTCCACGTCTATGAAGACGGCAACACCGTCAGCACCTCCTGGCTGCTGTGAGGGTCCAGTGAGTTCATACGTGGAAATGTCTTGTGCACCTTGGAGGTAAAATGCCTGTGGCTGTGCTGCTGTCTCTGTCCTACAGGGAGGCTCTTGCCTCTGCAGCTGCACCCACGATGGTGTTCAGGTGGCCTCGGCACAGAGATGGGATGCAAGCAGTTGCTGAAAATCAAATCCACAAGGAGCTATCACCTCACACCTGTTAGGATGATTGTCATCAAAAAGATGAGGGATAAATGCTGCAGAGGGTGTGGAGAAAAGGCACCCCTTGTTCACTGTTGGCAGGAATATAAACTGGTGCAGCCCCTGTGGGGGACAGTATGGAGTTTCCTCAAAATACTAAAAATAGAACTACCGTATGATCCAGCAATCCCACTCCTGAGTGTGCATCCCGAGGAAATGAAGTCAGTGTCTCACAGAGACACCTGCACCCTCACATTCACTGCGGCCCAGACGTGGAGACAGCCTAAGTGTCCATCCACAGGTGACTGGTCGAGAAGTACTCCACACACACGGTAGAGTATTATTCAGCCATGAAGAAAGGAAACCCTTTTGTAGTAAAGATGGACCTTGAGGGCATTATGCCAAGTGAAAGAAGTCAGAGAAAGAAAAGTACCATGTGACCTTAGTGACATGTGGAAGCTAAAAAAGCCGAATTCACAGGAACAGAGTAGAGTGGTGGTTGCCAGGGGCTGGGGGCGAGGAAGCACTGACGTCGGTCAGAGTACAAGCTTCTAGGTGGAAGAGAGTGAGTTCCAGGGGTGTAATCTACAGCAGGGAGACAACCGCTAAGGACACTGTCCTCTGTACTTGGAAGTTAGGAGAGTAGATCTTAAACGCTATCACCAAGGTGATTCTGTGATGCGATGGACGAGTGAACTAGCCTTACCGTTGGCTTCATTTCCCACCGTGCGTGTGCATCGGAGCATCACGTTGCGCACGTTAAATGTACATGTTGTGTGTCAGTAATACCTCCGTAAAGCTGGGAAAAAAGAATTTACTGGTATTTGAGCCTCAGGCACAGGGTAGTGCTGTCCAGACCCCTGCAAGGAAGGACTTGCCGCCCAGCTGCAGGGGGCGGTCAGCTCGCGCGGTGTGCCTGCCAGGCCTTTCGCCTTCCCAGGGACAGGCTGCTTTGGTGACTGACCCAGGCAGGGTGGAGAGGCTCTGAGGAGGGTGGGCTGCGCTGTGGGCCCACCGTCACCCTGCCTCTTCCCCTCCCCCCCCCCCAGGCTGTGGTCCCCAGCTGCTCCATGATGGACCTTGCAGAGTGAACTCCTCTGAGTCCGTGTCCCAGAGAGCCGACTGTGGCATACGCTGTCCAACAGATCTCACCCTTGGGGCCTTCGTGGACCTGCCCGCACAAGCCGCCTCTGTGCGTTTGAATCGAGGATCATCTCTGTTGCCGTCATTTACACACCAGAACAGAAGAAAATGGGCGGTTGAACGGCTCTCTGCCCCTCACGAGGGCGGAGCTGGTGGCTCTTGGGATGCCGTGTCCGTGTGTGGAGCGTGGTTATCACGGAGCTGTCAGGAAGCAAGTTTCAGGGGCAGGGACCGTTAGAGAGCTTAGTCTTTGAGTCTGTTGACCTCGGCTGGAGTATTCTTCTGCAAGAAACAGATAATTTCCACCTCACTCAAACTGGTTCAGAATAGAAAATAATTAAAACCTTTCCCCAGTTTACTTAGCAAAGCCAGGGTAGCCTGATACCGGAATCTGATAAAGACAAGAAAACCACTTCAAATCCAGCGGCACTGAAAAAAAAAAAAAAGGAACCAAAAGACCGCCAGGACCCTGAGCAGCGGCATCTTCGTGCCTGGAAAACGCTTGGCTCCCAGTCAGGCTGCCAGGCTTTGCACGCCAGCTGTGCTCCTTCCCCGCGTCAGGGCCTTGGACTTGCTGTGCAGCCTCTCCAGGGGCTGGTCTGCTCCTTGTGCGGCGGGGGTGGTGAGGGGGCCCACCCGCCAGGAAGGTAATGGGTGCAGCGCTCCCCCCAGCTGTCTGCACGTGGGCTGGGGCTGTGCGGTCCAACAGCGCGGCTGTGCCACGTGGTCTGGGCAGCTAATTATTTCTAACAGAAGGCTCCGCTTCCACCGCGTTTTGGGGAACCAGGCTCTTCGGCAGAGCCCGATCTGATCTGGAATGTGAGGAAGAAGTGAGGGCTGCTTGAATCCTCTTACGTCTTCTGTCAGCCTCCTTCGCACGGACACAGCACCAAACTCACCACGAGAAACTTCTTCACAGAATTCCATCCTGCGGCTGTGTGCACGGCCCTGGGCACCGGTGCGCGGGGCCTTCCACGTCAGAAAGGTGGTCGGAGCCCATGGGCGCCCCCGCCTCACCTGACAGAAGGGGAGCCCACGCACATCTGCCCCATCAGTGCTTGAAACGGGAGGTCCAGAAACCACTTCGCAGAGCCAAGAGGGGTGGCTGGGGGAAGTCTCTCTTCTCCTGCTGCTGCAGTACCAGAGGCATGTTTGCAGGGCTGGACCTGATGCGGCGCAGCCCTTGCAGGGGGCGTCCTGGGCCAGCAAGGTGGGGTGTCTGGCTCACAGCTGAAGGCCACCAGGCTCGCTCCGAGGACCGTCGTCAGGGGACCCGAGTCCCAGCATGTCCATCGTGCGTGGAGGAAGAGAGAGGAAGTGAAGTCGAGAGAGCAGCCGCTGGGAGACACATTCGAACTCACTCTGGAGAACAGTTTCCAGTTTTCCACAGACAGAAGGTGCTGGTGCCCCAGAGGCCCTGCTCTCTGGCTCCGACCACTAGGTGGTAGCTCTGGCCCACGGCTGCAGAGGAGGGTGGGCGGGCGGCAGGAGGCGGGTCCGCGCGGCTGCTTTAAAGGCAAGGGAGCTGCGAGGAGGTTGGAGCCGCCTTGCCACGGGTCCTGGTCCCGGGCTGATGGCACTTGGGTCCCGGCAGCCATCGCAGCCTGTGGATGCCGGTGCCCGGGCTGAGCTGGGGTCCGAGTGAGGCTCGTGGGGTCCGGTGCAGAGGAGAGGCCGAGGGAGACGGTAAAGAGCCCCGCTTCTCATTCACTCGGTCGGCTTGAGAGGATGCAGACTGCGGCTGACCCAGCTGGGGGCTCGCACATCAGTGCAGTCGGCCTGTAGTTCTGGGACAGAACAGGTGATTACAGTCTAGTGGGGACGTTGTTGAAATTTCAACTCTTTCCTGATGTGCTCTGAGTTTGGAGGGCAAAGGGATCTTTGAATATAAATCATGGGAGAGAAATTGGGCCACAGAGGAGGGGAGTTCTTGGTGAGTGTAAGTGCCTCGTTTCTTCGTGCTTTCTTGTGCAGAACTTGTCCAACTGCCTGTTAATCAGATCCTGGAATTTCAGATGCAAAAGTCAGGGAAAGTTTTAACTGTGGGAAAAATAGCATTCTGTGTGCTTCAATTTTAGTGTGTGTGAAACCTAAATTTATGAATTAAAGGCATTAAGTCTTGTATGTGATTATGCTCTAGTTAATGGACTATAATCTTAGTTACAACCACGGGGACTGAGTCCTAGGGATTTCGACAGAGTCGGGTTGGGTAGGGAGGCACCTGTCTGTGTCTCTTCAGAGACTGGGGACCTGTGTGTCCTTCAGAACCTTGTGCCCACCTGAGGAAACGTGGAGTAGCCACCTTGGGATGTGAGGCCAGGAGACTAGAAGGGCTTCTGTAGATTGTGAGCTGGGGACATGTTTGACAGTCAGCTTGGGCTGCAAGATAAGAATAAGAAGGGGGCTGGGGGGGGGCACACAGAGATGTCCCAAGACTCTGCTCAGAGGGAGCCTAAGCCAGGGGTCAGAGGAGGCTGGTGGGCACTGCATGCCTGCCCGCCGGTGGGCCGGACTCTATCCCTGGGATTGGGGCAGGCAGGGGTGAGTGGAGCTTGGAGTGTTGTGCTCTGGGCACGAGTGGTGGTGCTTCTGTGGACTGTCAGCCTCTCGGGATCATGACTTAAACCTGTTTTACAGTAAATCTGCTGCCAAGAAGAGGAGCCATGAATTCCTCATTCCACCTGCATTTCTTGGACCTCAAGCTGAATGCTACGGAGGGCGACCTCTCGGGGTGGAACATCAGGAACGCGTCCTTGCCCTGTGAGAAAATGAGCATCGCTGTGGAGGTGTTCCTCGGCCTGGGCCTCCTCAGCCTGCTGGAGAACATCCTAGTGGTTGGCGCCGTCGTGAAGAACAAAAACCTTCATGCCCCCATGTACCTGTTTGTGTGCAGCCTGGCCGTGGCCGACATGCTGGTGAGCTTGTCCAACTCCTGGGAGACCATCACCATATACCTAATCACCAACAAGCACCTGGTGCTGGCGGATGCCTCCGTGCGGCACCTGGACAACGTCTTCGACTCCATGATCTGCATCTCGGTGGTGGCCTCCATGTGCAGCCTGCTGGCCATTGCGGTGGACCGCTACGCCACCATCTTCTATGCCCTGCGCTACCACCACGTCATGACGGGGCGGCGCTGCGGGGCCGCCATCGCCGGCATCTGGGCCCTGTGCACGGGCTGCGGCACGCTCTTCATCAGGTACTACGAGTCCACGTACGTCATCGGCTGCCTCGTTGCCATGTTCCTCGCCATGCTGCTGCTCATGGCGTGGCTGTACACACACATGTTCCTCCTGGCCCGGACTCACGTCAAGCGCATGGCCACCCTGCACGGCTGCGGCTCCTGGCGGCAGCGTGCCAGCATGAGGGGCGTGGTCACCCTGGCCATGCTGCTGGGCGTCTTCACTGTGTGCTGGGCGCCCTTCTTCCTGCACCTCACCCTCATGATCTCCTGCCCTCAGAACCGCTACTGCTCCTGCTTCATGTCCCACTTCAACGTGTACCTCGTGCTCATCATATGTAACTCTGCCATCGACCCACTGATCTACGCCTTCCGCAGCCCGGAGATGCGCAAGACCTTCAAGGAGATCCTGTGCTTGCATGGCGTCAGCGCGCCCTGCCGGTCCCTGGGCAGGTTCTCCACGGACAGCCGCCTCTCTGCAGCTCCCTCACTGCCCTCGTGACCAGGTCGGCCAGGGCAGCCCAAACCGGACACCGTCACGCGTCCTTTCTTCCACCTCCAATCTGTGCTTAAGATGCAGATGCCCCGGGCGGTCATCGGGTCAGATGCACACAGGCCACCTCTCCGTTCTGGGGACGTCTGACGGCTTCTCACTGCTCCTGCCCCTGCCCCTACCCCTACCCCCTTCTGGAGTCCACGTGTCCCCGTCTGCGAGGTGTGCACTCAGGGATGTGGAGCAGGTCTCAGCTGATGAGCACGGAGGCACATGAAGGAAAAGCTGTGAACACCCCCAGGAGGAGGCCTGTAACTTTGTGTGGTGCCCTTGGGAGTTACGCACGCTTTTCAGGGCAGAGCGATCAAATTCTTTCCATTTGAAATTTCCTGCTCGTTTGCCGCGGGCCATCCCTACAGCTCTCCTGTCCTGGACGTTTGGTTTCAGTGCTTGTGTCCATGATTGTGCAAGGGTGGAATTTCTTTGATTATGCTTCTGTCAATCACGTTTTTGCACTTACCCAGACATAAAACTTCGTGCCGCAAAACTTGCCTCATGTGGGATGAAAATCTCTGTGACTCTTTCTTACTGTCTTGTTCTGACTCAGTCCGGAGTTTCCAAATGAGTGTTTTGGGGGTGTGTGAGGACTCCAGGCACCTCTGGGCTGCATGTAGCCCACCCCACAGCCAAGCTACCTTTGACCTTCTCAGCTGGGATCTTGGGGTCTGAAACCCCATCACTGTCTTTGCACTTTGCAATCTGACTCCAGCAGCCAGAGTAGGTCAGGGGCCCCACCTCTAACCCAGGGAGCCTCATCTTCTCCAATGTAGGATGGAGTGAGGGAACATGAGGTCAGTCCTGACTCTGCCACTAATGGGTGATGTCACCTTAATCAGCTCATTTCAGGCCCTGCATCTGTGCTGGTGCTGACCTTACAGAACGGTCGTCAGAACTGATGAGAAAATGTGGGAGCACTTGAATCCTGGAAAGCACCACAGGGACTGTCTATGTATTCTAAAGGACGGTTGCAGATGGAGGTCAATGCTTGGAGAGGGTGTGGAGAGCCACGGTCAGAGCACAGGTCAGAGCAGCAGTCAGGGCAGAGGTCAGGGCAGAGGGGACCTGCGTTGCCCTGGAGCAGGTGTGGGCCTTGGGTGCGTCTTCCTCGTCCCAGTGGCCGCGTCCAATGTGAAAGGCTTGGCCCTCACAGTTCTGAATTCCATTCTTACTTTTGGTGTTAATTCTGTCCCTTTTATTTTGGATATTCGTGTCTGGATGTCCCCAGTGAAGGAAATGTGTAAACGTTAGGGTTACCCGCTGACGAGTGTGAGGCCTGCGGGGCAGGGGGCCTTCCTGGTGCAGTGCGTGGACAGCCTGTAGACCTGACCCCGCCGGCAGCTCAGTGCAGACGTGAGTCAGGTGCAGAGACAGCACGCCTCTGGGAAGAGGTAGGCTGGCTGCTCGTTGACAGCTGAGCTGTGAGGGGCAGGCAGCCCTCGGGCGCCTCTGGGAAGAGGTAGGCTGGCTGCTCGTTGACAGCTGAGCTGTGAGGGGCAGGCAGCCCTCGGGCGCTTCCTGCCCTATCAGCTGAACGTTCCTGTGCAAGCGTGGATGAGCTCCGTGCAGGCGTGTGGACCCGCCACCCGCGTTGTGTGGGCGCCTAGGAGCCCAGGCTCTGTCAGTGCTGGCCTCTCGCCGCCCAGCTTGCCTTGGTGGCCATGCTGCCACCACAGTTTCTAGCACTCCGTTGATGTTCGTGTTGCTGAACAGAAGTGTCCTCAGCCCGCTGCCTGGCAGCGCTCACTGAGTGCTGACTGAGCTTACCGGGGCCCGATCCCGTGGGTGGAATGAGACTTCGGCCCTTGGGGTTTACACTGGCTCCACCTGGGAGCCAGGCTGACTCACTGCTCTGGGTGCGTCGTGACTGCAGACAAGGTCTGACCTCTTCCACAAAGTCCTTAAGGAGATGCACAGATGTCTTTTATCTCTATTATTAATAGGCAGAAATAACCCGAGTGTTTAGACGTGTCTTCCTTGGGAAGCAATGCGTGTGCATGGAGACCCGGTAACCACCTGTAAATAAGCCAACCTCGGGATCCCAGCACAAAGTCCCCCAAACAAAAATCCAGGTAACCGTGGTACGGTTTTGTTTATTAGCTCTTTCTGCTTCTGTAGGAACTTTATTTGATGTAAAAATGTGTGTTCAGAAATGGTTAATAAAATGGAAGGAGCAGACGGCCCATCTGAACCAGTCACTGACGTGTGATGTTCAGCCTGTGGTCCTTCGGCCAGTCTGCGAGCAGCTGCTGGGAAATAAGGTGCGTTTGCGGGTGAACCCTGGTGGCGTTTCCTCAACAGCATCTGCTGCCTGCAGGGTGGCTGCTCCTCAGAGCCAAACGATTGAGCTCCTGAAAGGAAAATGAAGTCGCACACTTGACACTGTGTGTGGTCCGAAAGTCTGTCTTTCAGGAAGCAGGTGAGTGTTCTGTGGGTCTCGTCCGGCAGCGCTCAGTGGGGCTGGAGGCAGCACTGTCAGAGAATCTGCCGTCCTGGAGCTCTGGGGACGGACTCTCCCAGGTGTGAGTGCTCTAGGTGTGCCGCTGGAAACAGTGCCCCAGTTCGAGATCATGCACGTAACTACGCGTGAGTTTAGGAGGCACGGTCTGTGGGAACACGAGCTGGGATGTGTGCGGTGAGAGAGGAACTGTCTCTGCAGCAGGCACAGAGGTCGCACCTCGTGGTCTGGAGACCAGCTCACGGGACTGCTTATCTGATGGTTTCCCCAATATGATGGCGGTGGAACGGGGGCCACACAGATGCGCCCATCCGGGCACGGGGTGGCCCAGCAGCGACCCGGGGCCGACAAGGCCTCTCGTCTCCCAGGCTTGCCGTCCGTTTTCCCTTTCGCCCCCAGGCCTGTTTCTTTCTCTCATCTTAATTGCATGTGCTCAAGTCTGCCCGACCCGGAGGAGGATCGTGCCTTAGGCTCTTTTCCCTGAGCCTTTCTGCCCAACTGAAAGGCCTCACTGGACCCTCCTGATGAGCCCCTGGGACTCTCCACAGAGGCAGCTTCCTGGTGCACCCCGACTATCTGCAGCGCAGTGAAAGCCGCTCCTTGATTTGGTCCTGGTGTCAAATCTGAGTTTTAACCCATCTGTGTTGTTCAACTTTCTTAATTTTATCCTTTACTTAATGGGCTGAGAACAGTTGTATCTTCCCATTCTGAGGTCTCCAGCTCTGGGTTTTCTTGAAAAAAGGTTTTTAAGGATGGCTTCAAGTGTATCACTAAAGAATCCTATTTATTTATTTATAAACTTGTGGTAAAATACATACAACATTAAATTTGCCGTCCTGTTTCCAGCCTACAGTTCAGGGTGCTCTGTGCACCACAACCTCGCTTCCCTTTCACTCCTGCTCCTTTAGGTCGTCCTTTCCTTATCTCGTATCTCTCTTGTAGGATCTCGTTAAATGCAGCCGACAGTGGCCCCCATGTGACTGGCGTCCCGGGTTCTGACAGTTCCTGTAAAGCCAGATACACCACCGTCAGCCAAGCGCCCCCCGCCTCCCGCCTCCCGTAACAGGCACTGCCCCCTTCTTGCTCTCTGAGCCCCCATCCTGGGTTTTGATTCTGCCTCTTGGAAGTAACAGTTTCTGTTCCTGTCCGGATGGTCTAGGCTAGGGCTTCTCAGACGTGAGTGGCTATTTGAAATATGGGAGCTTATTCGAGTTTGAATTCAGATCTGGTGGGTCTGGAGCAGGAACTGAGGTTTTGCAGTTTTTAGCAAGTTCCCAGATGCTGTCTGTCAAAAGGCCCTGCTTTGAGAGCCAGGGCCACCCTGTGAAACAAAGCGCTCCCACGTCTCAGACCCAGCCCACGGTCGCGCTTCCATCGTGCTGCGTGCTCAGCACAAGACAGTGGGAATCACGGTCCCTCGGGGCCGGGGACGCGGCGAGCCCCTCCTGACGTGTGTACTTGTGGGTTTCTATTTCCCGCACACGTTCGTTGTCAGAGTAAGTCCTGTGACCTAACTTCAAAGTGGCAGGAGAAACCGACCCTCCTGCGGGCCTGAGAGGGGTGGACAGACACTGGGGGCTGCAGCTGTCATGTGCTCAGCTCGATGCCAGGAGGGTGGCCAGTGTCCCGTCCTCTGGCGCTAACAGGACCATTACACCGGGTGAACATGTGGCACAGAGTTTCCTAGCGACGTTTACAAAGAAGTATGTACTTGGTCTTGGGCCCATTCCTGGCCCAGACTCCTCAGACTTGGAACTTACTAAGTGATGAGAGCAATAAAGGCGTCTTTTGTTTGGTTAATGAGGTGACTTTGGAATGCTCCTGAAGGATTTGGAATCATCCAAGGATGGGGCTGGTCACCAGAAGAAGCAACCTGTGATGAGAGGGTTGGAATCTTCAGAACCACACCCCACAAGTCCCACCATTAGGGAGGGGAGGGGCTGGAGATGGAGTTCAATGGCCAGTGGCCAGTGCTTACATCAGCCACGCTAGTGTCCTGAAGCCTCTGTAAAACCCCTGAAGGACAGGGTTCTGAGGGCTTCTGGGTTGGTGGACGTGTGGAGATTTGGAAGGTGGTGCCTAGAGGGGCAAAGAAGCTCTGCGCCCTTCCCACACACCTTGTCCTGGGCGTGTCTTCCATCTGGCTGTCCCTGAGTACATCCTTCTATAATAAATGTACAATCTCGTAGGTAAAATGTTTCTCCGAGTTCTGTGACTCTCTAGCCAAATAATCAAACCCAAGGAGTGGTCGTTGGGAACCTCTGATTTATAGCCAGTGGGTCAGAAGCACAGGTGACAGCTGGACTTCCACGTGGTATCTGAAGTGTGGGAGCCCAGTCTGCTTCGAGTCTGTGGTGCCAGGGCTGGGCTGCATTGTCCGGCACCCCGCTGGTGTCAGAAAGCTGCTTGGCGCTCTGCGTCGGGAGCAGGAAGCCAGGCTTCGCGATGCCTCGGAGGGCTGTGCTCTCCTGAATCTGCGGCCTTGACGCCCACAGGTGGCTGTGTGGCACATGGCAGAGTCTGGGTGGGGGTGAGTGTGGAAATGCCCCCGAGGCATTGGGCTGTCTCCTTCCCCACTGAGAATGCTTGTTGTGCAGCGTTTGAGAGGAAATGTTGGCGCTAGTGAAATCGGGGAGGTTAATACATGAGGCTGTTACATAAACCCTTGAAGGACGGGTTGGGTTTGGGCAGCTGTGGAGGAAAGGGCAGAGCAGGATGGGGAAGCACTTGGGTAAAATCTGGGTAAACGGTCCAACTAGAGCCAAGGGTACACGTTGGGGCAAAAGCAGAAAGTCACGAAACGTGCTAGAAATTATAGAGATTGGGGTTATGTGGGTCTTGAGGGCCAAGAAGAAGGGTCTGTGTTACACTTGTTTTAGAGGAACTAGGAAGCCTTTGGAAGTTTTCCTTTATTTTCTTCTCTCTTTTAAAACACATGGCCGTGGTCCAATACACTCTGTGCCTGCGAATCAGCCCCGGCTGAGGAGCTGAGCCCAGCAAGTCCGTACACCCTCCCCGCCTCCTTGCCGCCTCTGGAGTGGCCGGGACCACTGTCTGCCTGCTCTGGACCACATCCCTTCCCTTCTCCGGCTCTCCTGTCTCTCCTGTCTCCCACACTGAGGCTCACCTTGAGTCGTGCTGTCAGAGTCCTCCCTTCATGACCTTTCTCTCAGTGGTCCCACCGACGTCTGTGATGTGACTTTATCTCTGGGCTCTGATTCCCAAGCCCTCCATCTCCAGCCTTAACTTCTCTTCCAAGCGTCTGCCTGGTGTTTCGGGGCACTGCACACCAAGCATCTCAAACCTTACCTTATAAGGTCCTCTTCCCACTCCCTGCATCAGTAAAAACATTTCCATAAAGTGCAGAGACAGCGGGGTCACCTGGGTCCTCTCTCACCCCTGACATCTCTGTAGAATCAGCTGGAAGACCCTCTGGGACCTGCCACCCAGACCTCTCATGCCTTGCCTCTTCTTCCATCCCCACTGCCACTAAACGGCCGTCTCGTTAAGTTTGGGTTTTGTGTTAATGTCCAGACTACCCCCGGTCTCTTCCTGTGCTGACCTCCTGTGACATGCTGCTCTGACAGTTCATTCCTTCTATTCAGAAGCCTCGATATCCCCAGAGCATGCCTTTCTAAGTACCTGGTCTTACCTTTACCTTCAAGATTCTCCCAAACATGAGCTAATCTTCCAGTCATCTCACACATCAACAAAATGAGAGTACGCCAAACATACCTGGTGCTTTTCTGCTTCCAGACTTTGTGTAAGCTGCTCTGTCTTCCGGCAATACCCTCTCCACATCCACGTGAGCCTTAAAGGGCACCTTGACGTCTCCTCCGTGAATCTGTTATGATCTCCATAGGCACCCCTGAGGATGGCACACGTCCTGCCAGGTACTTCAGAGAGCAGATGGTTCTCTGCCCTTTACCAGAATGTAAGCATCTCTGTGGGAAGGAACTTGCATCCGTTAGGCAGTACTGTCCAGCAGAACTTTACACAGCGATGGACAGGTTCCAAATCTGCTCTGCCCATTCCAGCAGCCCCTAGCTACATGTGGCCACTGAGCATTTAAAATGTGGCCAGTGTGACTGAGGACCTTAATTTTTCACTTAATTTAATTCACATTTACATTTAAATTAGCATATGTGCTAGTAGTCAGTGCCATCTTGGACAGCACAGAATTAGAATTTGGCTTGTTGCATAAAGCAGAAAACCTGCAAACAACAGTGACTCACTCAACATGAGTATTTATATCTCTTTTACAGAAAAAGTCTGGAGGCAGACATTTCAAGGCTAGAGTGGGGATCCAGGCTGCCATAAAGACCCAAGGCTTCTATCACTCGCGAGATCACTTCATGGCCCAGCATGGCTGCTGGAGCTCTAGCCCTTTGTATGTTCATTACAGGCCAGAACAGCTGGGAACACCAGCTTTCCACTGTATACGTTCTTCTTCACCTGTGGGAAATGGTCTTCTATCGTGTCCTTGATTATTTTTCCTTTTCCTCTTTCGGTGTCTCTGTTTGTGACTCCTATTTGTTGTGTGTCGGTCCACCTGAATTGACCCTCTGTCTCTTAATCTCTCTCTTCATATGTTCTCCCCCTTATCTTTTTGTTGGACATTCTGGAAGACTTCTTCAACTTTTTCTTTTTTTCATGTTTTCTATTTAATTTTAATTTGGCTGTGTATTTTTCATTTCTGTGACTTATTTACCTTTTCATTGCCTTCTTTTCATAGCAAACTGTTTTTGAATTCATGGTTCCATATCTTCTTGTGCAACTTCTCTAAAGGCAAATTCAGTTTTTAAAAATTTCTGTCCTCTAACTTGAATCATTTGTTTTCTCCAAAGTCAATGGTTCTGTTGATCTTTCTCCTTCCTGTTGGCGTAGCTCATTTCCCTCAAATGCTACGTGAACCTAGATTTTCCACTGGTACGTGTTGAGTGAGGAGAGGGTGTGTTTGGTCTAGCAGGCAGATGCTCTTTTGAACGAACAAGCCTGATTGGGCGGCTCTCCGTGAGTGGAGGGTGCACATTGGTCCCGGAACATCACCTGCAGGATGTGAACAGGCTAGTGGGCGGGGATTTACTCTGGGGTGTGGTCTCAGTGTGGTCGTCCTGGCTCCTCCTGGTGCTCCGAGGAAGGCATTCTCGGTGAGACTGTGTGGACCATGCCGTGGTTCTGCAGGTAGTTCTCATGTGGATTGCCCCAATTTCCTCCTTCCCTCCATCCTGGCTTCCGTCCTGCTGACCCTGGGGGCTCTACCCCAGGTTTCTCTCTTGTGTGCCCTGGGCTGGGGCTCCCCTTTGTCTGTTTATCCATCAATATGGCCCCATCCACCCTCCAGCTCCCTAAATTCCCCCAAATTTATCACAAGTTTTAGTCTTCTGACATCTCCCATCCTGTTCTCAGCACTGTTATGATTTTATTCCTTTTATACTTTTAAACTGTCATTTTCATGGGTTTTCAGGAAAAAATGGAGAGAGATACTTGAATGAGAAATCTATTTGCGCTACACTTTGGGGCGAGCAGTTCCAGTCTTCTGTGCAAAGCAGAAAGTCAGGGGACTGCCCGGGATCCAGGGTCTGGTTCTCACCGAGGCCCCACTCACAAGCACACGGCCACACCCGGGACAGGGGCTCTGCCAGCACCGAGGAGGCCCCGGAGGCTTGCCTCACTCTGGCTCTGTGATCCTGCTTCTGTCGCCTTTTTTCTTATGCTGACCCCTGACCAGAGAGAGCAGAGCAATCGGCCCGTTTAAGACTGAAACCCAGGTCAGAGGAGAGGGCGGAGTCCCTGAGGTGTCCATCTTCGGTTCAGGGTCTGTGGTCTTTCTCAAGTTAAGGGTCAAACTTTTTTTCTGCCAGCAGGTGGCAGTGAACTTATCTCAGCATCTCAGTTCTATCTTCATGTAGCCCTCTGACCAGCCAGTTAAGGAAACAAAGTAACCCCAGGTGAGAATTCTTCCCAAGACTTCAATGCTTAAAGCTACTCAAAAATATCCTGAGTGCAGATTGCAATGTTCTGTGTATTTTGAAAGGATGATCTCATTTTATCCTCCAGTCACCATAAATAGCAGTGAAATGTTACCACTCTCGGCTTACGCAGGAGGAGTCTGCAGCTTGGCACGTTGTCAGTGCCTAGTGTGTCCTTTTTTCTCAAACTTAGGGCTCTTCTCCGCTCCCCCAAGTCCTGGGTGCCTTTGCTTTCTTCGGCTTCCTATGCTCCCTGCACACCCTGTTTGGTCCCATGCCCCTTCGTGGGGACACTGCGGGCTGCACCCGCACCTGCGTGTGTGTTGGGGGGCAGGTGGGGTTGGGTGGGAGGTGATGCGGAGTCGAGGTTCAGGGTAAGAGTTATTGGCGAGCACAGGTGCGGGACTAGCTGCACAAAGTCTGCCCCAGACTGGGTCTCCGGAGGCTGCGTCATGGCTTTAGGCAACTCAGGGCTTCACACCCTAAAGGGGTGCCTGCGGCTGACCGCTAGGGACTCCCGAGCTCCAAGACGTGACCTGGAAACTGCAGCGGCTCCTCGGCAGGGCCACGTGGGAGATGGGAGATTTCGTCCAGCATCTCCTGGGGGGCAGCCCTTGCGCCCCTCCCACCCTGAGAAGCCCGGCACCCGTCCCTCCACGTCCAGGAGGCAGCTGGGGGCGGCGCTGGGGGCCAGAGGGCAGGTCCCTCAAGGCCTCCTTCGTGGCCTGGGTGAGACACCCTTACAGCCCGCGGGGACCTCGCCCACACCCTCCTCCGGGTTCCCCCGCAGTCAGTGCCTCTCCTTTCAGGGAAGTCGATGTTTTCCAAGGCCCCACAGTCACTCACGGTGTGTTCTGGCCGCGGTGGAGGAGCGCCTGGCATTGGGAAACACTGGTGGATGGATGTAGTTCCTTCTCTGACAGGCCCGACGGTGCAGGACCCGTCCCAGTGGACTTAGGGGAGCGGGATGCCCGGTGCCTGCGGCCACCCCTCCCGGCCAGCCCCGCCAGCCCACCAGGGTGCTGGCCGCCGGGACACGCAGACAAAAGGAGACGAACAAGTCCGCGCTCTTGTCGAAGGGGCCTTTCACCCTTGTTCCCAGGCGTCTTTATCTCACCTCTCTTACCAGTTTCTCAGAGTTCCAGCTGAGAAGGCGTGTGTGTGTGTGTGTGTGTGTGTGTGTGTGTGTGTGTGTGTGTGTGTTAGTCCCCAGGGGTGCTTGTGCCCCTCTCAGGGGTACATGGCTGAGACTACTTTGGAAAATTCACAGCTGCCCACCGACTCTGAGCCGCATAGGAGCAGCGGTGGGGAGGCAGGGGCCGTGGCTGAGACCTGGGCGCGCGCGCCCTCTGGACACAGAGAACTGGGCTTTCCAGGGTGCCTCTGCCACGCAAGCTGGAGACAAACTTCAGTTCCACTGATTTTTGCTGCCACACCTCTAAACCACCCACTCACGGCCTGGCACCGTCTAGTCCCAGAAACCTGCCTGACCCTGGGACTTCATGCCTTGCTGGCCGCGCTCTCAGGGTGTGGCTTCCCCGGCCCTGCACACTCGGGCTCAGCCTTCTGGCCCTGCGCGCTGGGCACGCGCCCTCAGCTACAACCGCGGTCTCTGGTTCTCGCCTCCAGGCCTTTGCCTCGTTGGAACATACTCTGTTCCACCCTCCCTAGCTCCCGTCTCCACACAGCCCCCTGCAAGGGCGGCGTCTCATTCTCAAGTCTAGATGTCCCTTGTCGGGGTCCCCTGGGGCCCCTGGGCTTCCTTCACCCTCGCACTTGCCATCAGCTTGGCACTGCTTGCTTAATTGTCTTTATTGAGCGCTAGACTCGAGGCTGCAGGAGAGGGAGAAGAGATGTCCACTTTAGTTATTCACTCAACAGATCTTTGTTGAGTGGTTGCCAGGGCCAGACATGGAGCCAGGCCGCAGACAGGTCATGAACAAACCTGTGTTCTTCAAAGATATGCAGGCATCTCCTGGCTCTTGCTGGGAACAACTTGCATGTAATGGTTGTTTATTGTTTGGATGAGTGGATTTTCCCAGTCAAGCTGACTTACACCCACCTCTGATGCTTTGATGAAAAAGACAGTTCCAGATCTATGTTTGAACTCACAAACTGCAACAAAAGCCAAGACTTGAAACTCTTTTGCCAAGTCCCAGTATCTAGCACAGCCAGCAGCACGTGCACCCCAGAAATACCCAGTGTCGTGAGTCCCATGGGACATGATTTAACCAGCTCTTAACCGTGATGGAGTTTCCTGAGGAATAAGGTGCTAATGCAGAAACACCCATACAGGAGCCTGCTCTCCAGGGACCGTCCCAGCCTGTGTTCTGGGGCCGGACAGACCGTCCTGTGCGTCTGGCACTTGAGCACACAGTCTTGCTCCTGACAGGAGCAAGAGGCTGAGAGTCACACACAGGCCTGAGGAGCATGGGTGGCTGGGAGCGCAGACACCAGCCCCCAGTCCCCTCTGATCCCAGCTGGGTTTGTTTCTGCTTCCACATGCCGGCATCAGTACCCAGGGCACTTGGTCTCCCTGGAGACTGGAACCTTCGCTGTATCCTTGAGACCGTCCCCTCTAATCCTAGCATTTCGAGTTTGACTTCAACTCGGCTCAACTCATTTGTAGTTATTAGTGTCTGTAGGATGGTTCCTAATACTATATCCAAGTACATTTCCCTTTAAAAAGAAAAACAACTGAAGGCACAGGTTAGTGAGATAGAAAATCCATACCCCAGTGGACAATAAACAGCTAAGCAGCAAATCCCAGGGGCTGAGGGGTGGGGGCAAATGGCCAACATTTAATACTGGGATAGTTGTACCTTAAAGAGTCTGCGTGCCAAGGAGTGACACGTAGGGGAGAGTTTCCTCCACTCAGATCTGTTCCCTTCCCATTAAAGCTGGAGACCTCTATCAGATCCACCTGTGGGGATATTTTACAGGCAATGGTGAAGTATGTTCACATTCCAAAGTGTTGAATGGGAAGAAGCATTTCACAACACTGGGCCTTGGGCGTCAGCTGCTAAGAACAAAAACAGCCAAAGTTGGAATTGTGTGTGTTTGAGGTTCTGTGCTACCAATACAGAACTCTGCTTATAAAGAGGCTGAGACCCCCAAGGTTTGATACGAGCATGACCACAGTGGGGTCTGAAACACCACAGACTAGCAGGAGTGATTCGTAAAGATCAGAGGATCTATGATTATGATTATTCGTAGCTCATGGTGGGGGAGTAGGAGCCATGCAAGATGGTGTCCCTCCCAGCACTCAGGACCAAGCTCATCAAACCTGGGAAGGAGGGCTGGGTGGTTACCGCCAGGCCTACACCATAGTTATATCTGCACATGGCTTCTTAGGGATGTGCAGCAAGTATTTATTCTGCACTTCAAGTTGCCTCTGCCTCCTGCTGTGTTCCCTAAAGGAAGACTTCCTAGGATCGTTCCATGTGCCAGGCACTGTTCCAAGCCCCTGTCGTATGGAAACCCATTTAGTCATTGTCGCAACCTAGGAGGCTGGTACCATCATTGTCTCCATCTGAGGGGTGAGGTTATGGGGGCAGAGAGATGTTAAGAAACTTGTCTGAGTCCATCACCTGCTGGGTGGCAGACCTGGGATTCAGTCCTCCACAGTTTAGCTACAGAGTCTGCGTTCTTAATTATTACATATATATATCACCTCTAAATGTCAAAACTGCTCATGGGCTCTGTAAAGTCCATTGCGTTTTGTAGGACTATTTTATTTTGACCTAATCTTCTCATTGACCTCATAGATTCTGTGTCAGAAGGTCAACTAATTCTCTGGCTCAGATGGACCTCACTGACTTTTGCATCACCATGTGACGCCCAGTTTGGGTGGGCCAGGTAAGTGCCACCTTTGGCCCTGTGCAGTCAAGAGTCTTCTCCTGTGTAAGAGAAGGGACTCTGCACATGGTCGCTTATGACAGGTTTGCTTCCTTAAACATGTAAAAACCTAGAAAAATATTCAGGAAATTTTAGATAAAAAGGTAAAAATGAAGAAGATTAAGAATCAATTATTATGGAAAATTCCACTTTACACATACTCAGAAGTATATTCATGCCCATGTCTACGTCCCTTCCCACACCTACATGTTTCTATCCAACCACACCTATGCCTGCACCCATGTAGCTGTACCCATGTCTCTCCCTGCACTGCCATCTACACTTATAGCCACACCCACACCGACATCTACATCTGTTTGTAGAGCTACTAGGTGCTCCCCAGACCTGTCCCCCTTCCTCCTGGACACACTGTTTTCCAGTCTCCTTTGCAGTTGGATGCAGCCATGTGTCCTGTATGGCCAGTGAAATGTGGGCAGCTTACTTTTCAAAACCTCCTTCTTCCCTTCTCAGATGCCAAATGTTGAGGAACCAAGGAAGGACTCCAAGCCCCAGGGTGTGATGGAAGGAGGCTGGGTTCCAGAATGACTGCCTCCAGAAGGATCCCCTTCCGCCCTCCCACCCGCAAAGCTGGAAGGTGGCATTAGGCAGAACCAAGCCTTCATTGTGTTACATCACCAAGATCTAGTTATCTGTTACGTGAATCAGGTTATCCTAACAAATAAATAAAAACACTACCAAATGTGGATTGTGCGATTATGAATGATTTTTTATTTGCACCTATATTTTAATGTATTTTCTAAGTTTACCCATGTATTAGTTTTTGTAATATGAAAAACACCTGTTATTTTACATTATTAAAATGGTTTATTTTTTAAACCAAAACTTTCTTTTTCCCCTTCACTTACATGTCTGTAAGTGTTCTTAGAGGTTTAAAGCTCAGGGGAAATTCAAGTGCCTCATCCTTGCGCTGCCTTCTCCCCCAGCAGTGCGCGAGGAACGGACCCTTCGCGGGCGCCGAGGGGCTGCTCGGGCGCGTGCGCAGCAGGTGAGCGCGTGCCCCGCGCGCCGGGGCGAATGCCGCCGGCCTTCTCCTCAGCGCCCTTCCTTCTCGACTGACGCCTGGCTCCTCCAGTACCCACGACCTGGCCGAAGGACGGGCTGGGGGCCGGCGGTGCCTCGGGTGCGAGGAGCGACCCCACGCGAGGCGGGCTCCGCCCTGACTTCGCGCGGGCGCGCGCGCCCGCTCCCCCGGCTGGGCCGTGGCGCTCGGAGGGGCTGCGCCCGGGGGGCTCCGCAGGCGCGAAGGCTGGCGGGGCGGACGGGCGGGCTGAGGAGCGCTGTTTGTCCGTCCGCAGCCTCGCACCCCACGTCCCCAGGGCGAGGCGGCGGCGCAAGCGCCCAGCTCAGACGCGCGGGGTCGGGGAGCTGGACCTGGACCTCGCGAGGCGCGCAGGGGTCGGGGGATGCAAGCCCGGGGCTTCCCAGCGGAGCCCGGAGACACTCTGGGAGCTACGGCTTTCCGGTTTTTGTGCTGACTTGAAAGCTTCTGGGTTGGTTTGACCTGGCAAAGACACCGGATGTATCTGGGCTCCGGGCACCTCCTCGGTGCACGCGCGGAGCTATTGGCCCTGCGGAGACCCGCCGCCTTCCCAGCTCCCTTCTTCCCTGCTTTACCATCTCCGCTTGTGATGAGAGCAGAGGGGGGAGGGTGTTCCCAAGGCAGCTCTTGGTCACTGGTTCACTCTTAGGCTTTGAAATTTAAAAAGTAGGAGACGTTGATTTAAAAGGTCTTGAATCGCCTGTTTTCTTTCGTAAGTACCACCCCTGACTTTTTCTTCTTAACGCGGTAGAAACCTTTTCTCACGTGAATACGTGGGGAGTCAGCACAGCGGACAAGGGAGTACACCGGTGCGGCGGAGGTGAGGCGGGGCAGGGTCTGGGCCCCCAAGGGGCCTCCCCTGGTCTCCCCCACGTTCCCAGGGTGACTGAAACGCAGGTTTTAAAATTTGATGTGGAAGGTTGAAGACTGAATACACTCCCTTGAGTTTGTAGGGAAAAAATGTAAACAATGCAAAGAAGCAAAGCAGGGAATGCTGGTCTCCCTGGGGTCCAAATGCTGCCGTGAGGGGCCCAGGCGGGAGGCTGGGATCCACAGCGCCCTGCCAGCCCCAAGACCTCGTGCCGTGGCAAAGGCTCCCTGAGCTTCGGTTTTCTCGTCTGTAAGATAAATGCAGTTTCTTATGCTGTAAAATAGTTTCCCCCTGTCATTGTAGGCGTTAAATACAGAAAAGTCTGAAAGAACTTGACACGTAGGAGACTCTGAACTGGTAGATATTATAGCAAGGATTCCAGACATAGTTCATCAGCAAGGATTTGGCCAGATCCAGCCTCCAGGTTTGACCTTCACGGTATACGAAGGCAGGACAGACAGATGATGAGTGTCCCAGGGAAAGCCGGGTGGCTTTTTCTGGTTCTTAGTGACCCGCTGGGTTCCATCTGGACAACCCTCCTCCTGGGTCCAGTGTGGCGAGTAAGTGGGGAGCTGGTGGTTGTGAGGGCCTTCTTTCCCCAGGAGCAGAGCAGCCGGGGGACAGAAGAGTGTGCCGTGGGCCCCACACAGGGGCCAGGGATAAATGCAGCCTTTTATGTGAGTCATCCCAGTGGCAGAGCCACGTAGACAAGGTACTGAAAACAACTTGCTGTAAATTGTATTGAATCAGTAATGGTGGCAATAATGGTGCTTGGAAAGAATGTGGCCTGTCTTGTTTGAATGGGAGGCCTTGAGCACCAGAGGCTGATCGGAGTGGGTGGCGGCTCCATGGTAGGGCTGGGGGCCTGTCCTCCGGCCTCTTGGGTGCCCAGCCAGGCAGGCAGCCATGCTGTGGCAAGGGAGGTGAGCACTCCCTGGCTTCCGCGTGGAGCCAGGAGCACACTCCCCTTTGCGGTTGCTCTGCTGGGACTTTGGGGACATTACTGCTGATCTTGGTGAGAGCACAGTGGGCCTTTGGGAGCTGACAGGATCAGAGTCAGACCCGGGCATCCTGCACGGCCTGATGACTGAAGTCTCAGGGAGCGAGGGCATCAAGGTGGGGACCAGACCAGAGGGACCAGGACTCCAGCTGGGAGCCGTGGACAGACACCCCTCCTCACTGCTCCGCTGTAGGTGCCTCTTTGGGAGGGAGGCAAGGCTGAGCATGAACCCACGGAGTCTAAACCTGAAATGATGAAAAAAACAGGGAATTGAGCAAATCTGTCTGCAAAGAACCAGATTAAACTGTTACATCAGACACAGTAAGCAGGCAATCAAAATTAAGTTTAGTTAAAAAAACCCTACAATTTTGCACATCTGAGTGGTGTGAAATATAACTGAGATATTGGATCCATTAGAGAAACTGTGGATGATTTGTTTCAACAAAGTGAAGACATTCCCTGGAATGGCCCAAAACAGCCTGTGAGGGGTGAGGGGACCCGGGAGAGGAGAAGCAAGAGCCGACGTCCACCCTGGGGCTGCTCTGTGGCCCCAAGAAGAGGTGGGGCTGGCTGTGGAGGTGACAGAGTGAGGGTCTGGAGTAAACCAGGGGGGTGGGTTAGAATGGGCCCCGTCACTGAACAAAATCTCTCAGTTCCGCCCCCTCGGGAATTCCATGATCTCCCAGTCTGGCATCTTACTGGAACGACGCTTAAATCCAAGCCTGGTGCAGCAGCAGCAGGTTTCTCTCCCCAGACCTGTTCTCTAGGGAGTCTTTAGAAGGTGAAGGTGAAGGGGCTTTCGAGACCAGGGTTGGTGGGGGGTCATGGAGGCTCTGCCTGGCTTACGGCACATGGTTGACAGTGGTTTAAAAAATCTGAATATCTCTGTGAGACAGAAGGAAGCACAGTTAGATACTCGTTCGTTCGTGGCCTTTGCTGGGAGCTGCCTCCTTATGTTCACATGCCGTGTCTTGTGTGGTGGCTCCTGGTCAGAACAGTGAGATGTGAGTGTACCTTCTGGAAGGTAGCATCGTGCCCAGGTTTCTGGACTCACGGGGTGGTCCTGGCAATAGACCCACCCACCTCCCCTGACTGACGGCGCTGCCCACTGGGTGAGGCTGCTCCTCCGTTATGCTCGGCTGCCTCTGAAGCGTGGAGTCTGCAGCCAACCAGGCGGCCAAAGGGCCTCTGACAGGGGGCATGCACCCCCCCTTACTGGGCTTCCTGAGAGATGCTGGATGTCCTGCACCCCGGTCAGCGGCCACCTTCGCGCCACACTGAGTTTCTGGTTATTGGGTCGGTGGGGCCGTGGCAGTGCCCCCTGATGGTGGGAAGGGTCCCCAGGCAGACGACCCTGGCGGGGGTCCTGCACACTGGCTTCTTCGTCCCTCACTGTGAGCCTCCCACGCTTCATGGCTGCGGGGCAGGAAGCAAAATCGCCTGCCACAATGCTCCAGGCACAAAGTCCGTGTCTCCCAGCACGCGTCTCTGTCACCAGCGGTTATTCTCACACAGAACAGAGACCGTACCAGGGAAAGTGTCACATTGCATGTTATTCGTGATCTTGGACGCAATCATTTTTGCTTAGTTTCTTATGTGACTCAGTCTTTGGCCTATTGTTTCCACTTTGCACGCCTGACTCTCCTCCCCCCGAGGATTCGTTTTTTTATGGAAAATCAGTCTCAACTGTCCCCTTCTGTATTTTGACCCAAAAGCCTCATTATTGATGTGAACCAACACACTGCTTGCTCTAAGATTCCCGCAGCTTCAAATGGCAGTTTAGTGTTTCACTGCTGTAAGATGTAGACCATCATAAATTTACTTGAAAGATATTAAAAAGGGAAGTTTTCTGGTGGTTGCATAAGTTTGTTTAGTTCATGGTGATGCTTAAGATTAGTAGTGAAAATAAGTTAACAGAAAATCTCTGGGTACTGTAGTGTCACCTTCCATCCAGGGCTGACGTTGTCTTCAGGGGCCTGTCCCTGCCTCCCTGACCTAAACGGGGTGATATTTTTGGTCCATCAGTTGCAGCAAAAAGTAAGGCAAACCTTACTGGGGGAGGGGGGCGAGAGGGGACGCAGAGGAAGACTGAAATGCCCGAACAAAACAGACAAAATATGGAAGACATACTGCTTCTGTTTGCAGAAAGAGCACATGACTCTGACGTCAGTCGTGGAGCCCTAAGACCTCCAGACCGAAGTCCCAGGGCTCCTGGGCCGACCACCTCCTCCTATCTCGCATCAGGACCTCCGATTGTTCAGCCTATTTCTGAGTGGTCTTTTTTTAGTTGCGATTTGATGTCTGTATCCTTTCAAATACTTTTCTATTTGAAATATAGTTGATTTACGGTGTTGTGTTAGTTTCAGGTGTTCTGAAAAGTAATTCAGTTATACCTACACATGTATGTACTTTTTCAGATCCTTTTCCATTATGGGTTTTTACAAGACACTGAATAGAGTTCAGTGCTGTATAGCTGGTCCATGTTGTTTATCTGTTTTCTGTGTAGTAGTGTGTATCTTTAATCTCAAATTCCTAATTTATCCTTCCCCTGCCTTTTCCCTTTGGTAACCATAGTTTGTTTTCTATGTCTGTGAGTCTTTCTTTGGCTTGAAAATAAGTTCCTTTGTATCATTTTTTGGATTCCACATATAAGTGATATCATATATTTGCTTTTCTGACAGTGAATGGTTCTTGAAAGGTGGACAAGAAAGTATATACAGTATAAAAGTGAGGCCCGTGTTCGCTGTTTGTCATAATTATGAATGCTGGTTTCCTCTGCCCAGTATCTGCTCAGGTTTTATCCCTTTTGACCTTTACTGATCACAGTGCTGTAGGCTTCACCCTAATGGCAAATCGAAACGTCTAGAATTATATAATCACAGAGTTACTAGGGACTGTAGGTATTACTTAGGAAAATGTTCTTAATTTACTGATGAGCAAACCTCTCACATAAACCACCCAAGTCCCCACAATGTGTAATTGAAGACAGGTGGTTTCCCTGTGTCAGCCCGCAGTCATGGCTGCCTGTGGGACGTACTCAGGCCAACAGCAAGCACGTCGAGGGGCCCTTTGTTACAGGCGTGGGGCCGCCACTCCTGTCCTTTGGGGAGATGCTGGGGACTCAGAACTGGGGACCGTTAGTCCTGGCTGCGCTGGGCACACCTGTCAGGGCACCAGGATTGTGGCTTCTTACGTCGTCAGTCACTCATTCAATACTTTTCATTTTTGGTTTTACTGTTGTAACACTTTTATCCTGTTAGGTTAGACACGTGACAGAGGATTTTGAAGGTGCATTTTAAATTTGCCATATACTCTAATTCTGCGTAAAATTGTGCTCTAAGATTCTATTGCGGTTTTAATGTTTTTCAGGAAGATTCAGAGACTAGTGGCTTTACTCTGCCTTCATGTCCAGACTCTGTTACTTACTAGTTCTTGCAATATTTTGTGTGTAATATAACTTCTCTTAGCCTCAAATTCCTCTTTTCTAAATAGTTTAATATGACTAACATGCCAGATCTGAGTCAAATAATCGGGGTAGTCATTCAGCACAGTGCCTGGCACACGGTGGCAATCAATTGGTCATTGTTATTTGCAAGACCTTTAAGTAAACCTGAGTATTGATTTAGAGATCCATAGAGAAACACTCAATATTTCTTGTTATTTATATAGCATTTCTGGCATAGACTGCAAAAATGATTTCATGTCAAGTGAGCAAAATGGAATTGTTTTGGCTTTCTCATATTAGGCAATCACCGTGTGTGTTACATTTAGGAATACTATGACTTCTCAGTAACTCTGACTATTGAAAATTGTGTAGAAAATCTACATCAAGTTCCAGTGACAGAAAACTGTCATTTGAATCTTCTTTTAGATAACCTGATAGTTCATAAACTCTGCAAATATGCCTTGATTATCATTCACTTAGTCATTAAACTATCATTGAGCACCTACAATTTATCAGTTACCGAGCTGCAGGCTGGGAACCTCTTGTCCTTGAGGCAGTGGCGGTGGGGGAGATAGAGCTCTTCACAGGGATGTGGGGGCACCACAGAAAGGATCATAACCCTAGTTGGAGGGGCTGAGGTTTAGGGAAACCTTCCTGGAGAAGAAGATGCGTGAATGAAGTCTTCAAGAAAGAGTAGGTGGCAGCAGAGGGGAGGGCATTTCAGGCAGAGGTGATACGTAGCAAACAGAGGGAAAACTGCAAAGGCACTCCGGGGGAAGGTGAGTAGTCCAGTGGCCTGGAGTGTAAGCTGCAACTCAGGGCGTGCTGCGAGCCGAAGCCAAGAGGAGGACAGGTCTTGGAGGCCATTGTGCGTCATGTCAGGGAACTTGTGAGTTAACCGCATTGGTATGTCTGGTCTTAAAGGGTCTGAAACAGAACAACGGTGTGATCAGATGTGCATTTTCTGAGTCTGTGTCCAGTTACTTTGGGAGAGGGAAGGGGTGCAGACAAGAGAGGGCTGGTGAAAACTGAGCTGCCCTGTAGGCGGCTGCTGCATTCTAGAGACGTGGCGATGTCAGGGACAGGAGAGGTGCTGGGATGAGGGGAGAAGTGGTGCTGAGGAGGCAGACTCAACAGGCAGACTCAAGAGGGAGGAGTCTGGGTAATCAGGAAGATGGTGGGAGAGGAGTGATTTCGCAGATGGAGGAGCAGGCTGAGGGAAGTCTGTGGATTCAGCTTGAGGCTGAATGGGACTTAGTGAGGGAGCCCATTAGGCACTTGGATAGTCAAGCATGAGGCCAGTGGAAGGTTTCGCTTGGAGATATGTAGTTGGGTGTCTCCAGCATATAGGTAGACGTGAAATCGAAGACTCGAGTTCACTTGAGGAGAGCATGCAGATTGAAGATCGGGCAAGGAGGGAACTGAGGTGCGACCTTAGCCCTTGAGGAGTGGACAGAAGAGGAAAGCTTGCAGAATGTGGGAGAGCTGGGGGACTTGCCGTGTTGCGGAAGATTTACCAGGAGGAGGCGGTGATCAGCAATACAAATGTAGCAGAGTTCCAGGAAGATGCCAGCACCTGGGTTTAATGAGTTGGGGCAACTGGAAGGCCCCAGGTGACAGTGAGAACACTTCTGCAGGAAGGGGAAGGAGCCAGGTGGGCTGGAGAGTAACTATGAGGAGAGGGGACAATGCATACACATTTTTAAAACTGTTTCTTTGGGAAGAATATAACATCTACGACAGTAGACAGAAAAAGCCCGGTGGACCTCTGTGTGCTGACCACCCAGCTCCAGCAGCAACCCCCTCACAGCCGGCTGGTTTCCTATTATTTTAAAGCAAATGCCAAACGTATTATTTGATTCTTTAAAGTTTTGGCAGGTTTCCAGATGTTAAGGGCTCTGGAACATAAAGCTATCATAACCACAGCACCGTCATTCTAGACGTCATCTATTTTAAATCAGGGGAGAGCAGGAATCAGACAGTAGAGAGAATGTGGGAAACTTTTAGGAGACGTGATGCTGAACATGTTTATAGAGTGAGGAGGAAGGCTACTGGAGAAACAGAGATTTAACTGTCACGAGAAAGAGAAGCTGGCTGACGTAGTCAGGTCCCAGAGAAGTAGGAAGCCGTGGGGCCGAGGGACCGCTGGTCTGGAGAGGCTCACAGAGGAGGAGGAGCATCTTCTGGGCTGGAGGGAAGCCTCTAGGCACCCTTCTTTGATGGCTTTTCTGATGTCTCCCTTTTAATGCCTGTTCCTGTTACTCTGGTTGCATAACAACTTATCCCAAAACTCAGTGGTGTAAAATGACCGCTTATTATGTTCATCAATTCTGTGGGTCAGGAATTCGGATGGAGAACAGAAGATGGCTTGTCTGCTCTGTGATGTCTGGGCAGGAAAGCTGGACTGGAATAATCTGAAAACTGGCTCACCCCCGGGTCTGGTGTGTGGTGCTGGCTGTTGGCCCGGGGCCCCTGCCCTCCCCTTGGGCCTTCTGTGTGCTCCCCTCACCCCCCGGGCTAGTCTGGGCTTCCTCACAGCACTGTGGCCTGGCTCCCAGGATGAGTGTCCTCAGGAAGCGTGGGCCAGGCAGAAGCTGTACCCTACTGGGGATTTTGCCTTGGAAGGGACACAGCACCTCTTCTGCCACATTGTATCATTTGGAGCCTTCACTAGCCCAGGTTCAAAAGGAGGAGGCATTCTTCAGTGAAAACATTAGGGGCAAAATGTTTAATTTCTTTTCCCAAATTAAAGAGAATTTTACTGATTTCTCTAAGCACATTTATTTCTTTAACGGTGTAAGATTTTGAGTAGCCCTCAAGAACATAAAATGAGTCTGTTGGTTAGCTACATTTTCATGGAATATGTATACAAACATGTCTAGGATGAACACAGCTATGATTATAAATTCTGCAATGTATATAGTATTTTATAAATTAACTTCAGGAAATATTCTTATAGTTATTGTCTATATGTTGTTTATTTTCAAGATGAATTTATTTCTGCCATTTAGTCAGTAGGTAATTGTTTTGTCAGTAGGAAAATTGGTCTGTCTTTTTCCTTCTCTGAAATGAACTCTCAAGACATTTTTAATTGCTCAAATTTGTTGATGACAGGTGGCTGGAGCCCCAATTATGGAAAATAACCGAATCTCTGCACTTTTGAGCCTTAGCCAACCATTTCCTGGAATAAACTGACTCTGGGTAACGAAGGTGAACCAAATTATCCCAAAGGTTTTGCAAGGGCAAATTCTCAGCCTCCTCCAGAGCAGCAGCTGCTGCCATCACCCACCAGGGGACTGTGACTGAAAACTCCCGCAGATGCCTGTGTCGTCAGCAGCTCTGCCTGATGGTCTCCGTGGGCCGGGAAACCTGGAAGCAGGTGTGTGAAGATGTTAAAGCTTGAAGACCACTGATAGGCCAGGAAGGGGAGTGGAAGGGCAGAAGGGAGGGGCACAGGAGCACGAGGCTTTCGCGGTGTGAACGGCGAGCCGTCGGGAGTGATGGCGTTACTTGCGTCACGAGCGCTTCACCATTTACAGCGGTACTTCGCGTTCACGGGGCTGCGCCCGCAGGCTGAGGGTGGCAGTGTGCTTTGTAGATGAGCACTGACATTCTTATGAGGGATCTTGGAAAAAATACTGTATTTGTCTAAAACTGGCGAAACAGTCTAAGAACCGTTCACCTTGTCAGTCAGCAGGTACCTGTGGCCCCTGGGGCCTGGGCTTGTTACCTCAGACACAGAGCTCAAGACACAGAGCGTGACCGTCTGCCCAGAAGGTTCCAGTTACCTGAGAGTGCTCTCCTTGTGTATTCTTATGTTTAGTTTACTGTGAGGAGTTTGGCCTTAAGAAAACTTAGCCACCGTGGTTACATTTTCCTGAGGGGTTTCTTTCTTTCCTAAGCCTCGCTGAGAAGTAAGTATGATGTGTTGAGATGTAGCTGGGCTTAGCAGCCCGAGACTGGTGACTGAGAACCGCTGGGCAGTTCTGAGAAACCATTGGTGCCCTGGAGGTCAGGGTTGAGGGGCTTTGATTTTAAAAATTCAATAGAAATAAGGTTTCCTTTCACAAGCTCTTTCCACATAGATCACATAAAATGGAAAATTGGGGAGAGCACATGACTAAAATCACACATTTTTAAAGCAAAAAATTAAATATTTTGGTATTGCAACCAGTATATTACATTTCATTGAAACTGCAGAGAATTTTTCCAGTAGGATTTATGTTCTTATAAATTGTGTTCCTAATTTCTTGCTCTTTGGGGGATCATCCTTCTTTCACTAATTAATAGGATGGCACGAATTTCCCATCCCACATCCTGTTGAAAGCGCCACACATTACAAGCATTGTTAGGGTTTTCAGGGAATTTGCGTATTTATGGTGGAGAACTTTCCAGCCCTTCCCACTTGTTCTGTTTCTCTGCACTGTGCTCACCATTTCTCTTATTCAGTCACCGAAGCAGCACTGGCACAGGCTGCCGTGTGCAAGGCCTTGCTGGATGATTTGGGTTGGTGGGTTTTACCCCACGTGCTGTAGAAGAGGAGACTACTTGAAGTTGCAGATTAGCAGCCTCTGTTTTTAAAGTTCTTGGTTGTTTGTTATAAAAGGGAATTTCTCACCGACCCTCTCTCTCCTAACAACTGGTCTGCTGTGATCGCTTCACTTCCACACTTAACCTCCTAAGCTGGGCCTCTCCCCTTACCTGGCCTCTGTCCTGGTCTGACAGCCTCCTTCACACACGCCTTGGCTGCGGCTGGAAGACTCACAACAGGTAACTTCTCTGTGCAGCTCGTGCCTGCGCCTGTCTCAGCCTTCTTCCTGACGAGCCTGAGTTATTTTTACAACTGAAACAACAAACTACAGCAAAATGGACCATTGTAATGATCTTCTAAATAACTTTTCTGTTTGTCTAGATCTCACTCTTAAGCACACAAAGAACCAGAAAAGCTTTCCAAGCCCAGCTTTTCTTTCCTTTGTGCGGCTGGGGTTCTGAGGGAGCCTCGTCTTCTAGGGCAGGGTCTCCGTGGGTAGAACGAGAAGCAGAACAACTGTTTTCCTTGTTTCCAGGGAAAGTCTCAGGGGTGTTCTGTTTCATTTTTTCCTTCTTGCCTATTCTTTTAAAATGAAACATTAAAAAAAAAAACTGTAATTTATTTCTCTCTCATCTCTTTCATCTTTGACAATCTATTCTGTTCTCCTCTGTGACTGAACCAAGCCTCTAGAAAAGCTGTCTTTGTGTCAGATTTCTCCTTATGTTGCATAATAGTGAAAGGCATGTTTTCCTTGATTTTGCTCCAATACTACAACAATAATGCTGGGAAAAAAACACAGGTAATTAGTAAAAAACAAAACAAAACAAAACAAAAAAAAACAGTCTAAATACTTTGATTGAGAAGAAGTGTTTCTTCTGTAACTGACAGCGCTCAGACATTGTAGTCAAGAGTGCCGTACTGGTTTTCCCTCTTTTGATACCTGTACGTATCAGAGATTGCGTGGTGTTCCGAAGCATCTGTGACTACGTACTTCATCTAATGCAGGTACTGGCCTCATTTCTTGAGGGAAGTTCAGATCTCCTCCACGCGAGCCTGAAGTTTCACGGAAGCCTTCAGCGTTAACCCTGCCAGTTACTGAGAGCTGTCGTTTTGCGCTTCTCTTGTTGGTTCCGTCCACGTTTACTCTGGGTTGTGAAGCTGCTGCCATGTGCGGGCACACCTAGAGTTGCTGTGTCTCCCTGGGACCTGAACGAGCCCCTACAGTTGTGCGCTGTCCCTGTCCATCCTTAGCACTGTTCTTTCTTTTGGTTTTAACTTTCTAACAGTAATATAACCACTCCTTTTTTTTTTTTTTTTTTGATTAGTGTTTCATGCATTATCTTTCCCTATCATTTTACTTTGAACCCATCTATGTCTTTATACTTGAATCATGTAGTTGGGTCTTGCTTTTCTATCCAACTTAACTCAGCTGTTTAATTGGATCATTCAGAATATTTGCATTTGATGTAAATATATGGTTGCTAGTTCCTTGTCATCCCACCAGTCTGTTCTTTACTCCCTCTTTTTTGCCTTCTTTTTAAATTTAGTTTTTCTATGGTTCCATTTTTCTTTAATATTCTTTTATCAAGTATATTTGTTTTTCCCCACAGTGGCTGAAGGTTCACGTTGTACATCTTTACCTTTACACGGTGTCTCCTCAGGTAACGCACAGCACCTCACTTGGGGCAGGTCCACCTTAGGCTGCAGATTTCTATGATTTCCTCCCACCTTTGTGCTGCTAGTGTCAAATATTTCACCTCTGTGTGTTACAAACCCCACAATATTATTGTCAGTAATTAGTAGTAGTTAATACTTACTAATACGACTTTCATTTTACGCAGCCAGTTATCTTCTTAACTGACATTTTATTATAATGTTTTATCTTGAAAGGTGATTCCACACAAGAAGTTGCAAAAGAAATACAGAGAATTTCCATGTTTTCCTGCCTTCATTCAGCTTACTTCTCTGGTATTTCCCATCACCCATGATAATACTTTCAAAACCAGGAAATTGGCACTGGCATGCTACCATTAACTCCAATATATATCTTATCTGTGTTTCACCAGTTTTTGCATAGATTTTACATGCAGTGTTATCACATGTGTAGATTTGTGTAACCACAAACACAATTAGTACACAGAACTCTTCCATCTCCACAAAGAAATGCTTTGTTTCAGCCCTTAATGGATGTGCCTTCTCCCAAACCTCAGCCTCTGGCAACCGCTAATCTGTTCTCCATCACTGTAACTTTGTCATTTTGAGAATTATGTATAAATGGAATCTTATATGTAACCCTTTGGAATTTCCCTCTTTCTCCCCCCACTCAGCACAGTGCCCTTGAAATGCATCCAAATTGTTGCATGTAGCAGTAGTTAGCTGTTTTTATTGCTGAGTTGCATTCCGGTGTATAGATGTATCATGTTTTTAAAAACATCCATTCACCCATTAAAAGACATTTATCTTGTTTCCAGTTTTTGGCTATTACTAATAGAGCTGCTATGAACGTTAATGTCCGGATTTCTGTGTGAACGTGCATTTTTAAAATAGATCAGCACACCGCTGTGCAGTCGCCGAGTCGTGTGTAAGTGCGAACTTACTTCTATGAGGAACTGTCAGACTGTCTTTTCCAGGCTGGCTCTATCCTTCGCATCCTCACCAGCAATGTGCCAGAGAGACCGTTGCTCTGCACCCTTGCCAGTACTTGGCGTTGTCAGAGTTTAGTTATTCTCACGAGTGTGCAGTGCTGGCTCACCACGGCTTTACTGGCAGCTGTTGAGCTCCTTCGCAGGTGCCCGGCCTAGAGAAAGCGCCGTGCCAGTCAGCAGGGCCTTCGCAGTGAATGTAGTGCATGTGCCGTGCGTATTCACAGTAATATTCATCGATCTGGTAAACAACATAATACCGAGACAGGAATACCACCTAACCCATCGCAGAAAAGTAGAGGTTTGTAACCCTCTTACCCATGGAATTAGCAGTTCTAACTTTTCCACACGTTTTCCTTTTCTCAAATGACGTGGTGGCTTAGGGATCGTCAACTTCTGCGCGGGGAGCGGAGTCGTCGGGAATGCGGGGAAGTACTTAGTTATGCTTAGGTCAGATTAGAGAGCAGACGCCCTGGTTCCCAGAACCTCCACGATGTGGTTGCGTTGGCTGCTACGTCTGCAACCTATGCATTTGTCTGTTTTCAGAGTCTGAAGTTTAGCCCGTCATTGTTTAATTCAGTTGCATTTTTGAAGTGTAGAAAACAGGCCTTTAAGAGAAGAGTTGAGCTCAGCTGCACTGTGCTGGTGTGAGAGATGCGGACCTCAGCAGGGTCTCAGTTCCAGCCGCTTCTCCCATCCCCTCTTGCTCAACCCCAAACTGACCAGTCAATGGTCAGTGGGTAGATGGCAGCCTCAGAAGGGCTGTCTGCTCCTTAATGAACCCCACCTTGGTCTTCCCGTGCCTCACGAGAACTTGAACAGTAAACAATTCTTTGAACATAACTGAACTGACTAACCTTCCTCAGTCCATCCCTTAAAATCTTCAGACTTCTTGGTCCCCCACAAGACACTTACCTTGAACTGTTGTCATGTTGCAATGCTTTTAACAAAGGCTTAAGCTAGTGGCTTTTGGTCTCTTTGTTGGTTTTGTCCTTCCTAACTACTGACGTGCACTTGCTTCCACTCTGTTAAATAACAAAACTTCAAATGAGTAAACTTAAATTGGTTTTATTAAATGATTCATGAACTGGGCAGCATCCTGTCTAGCAAGTAGAAAGGAGGTCCACTGAGCTGTAGAAAAGGAAAGATTTTAAAGGCTGAAAGGGGGCAGAAAAAGGAAATTATTAGCAAATAATGCATCATTTCAGGGAAGGTTGCGTCCTGAGGTGAGCGAAAGGGCCTGTCAGATGGATCACCTCATGGGTGCTGACCAGTTAACTCCAGGCTGACCGGCTAACGGTTACATCCCCAGGCGGGGTGGGGCCAGGTGCAGGTGGTGTGGGTGGCTGACACTGCACTTAGGTTAGGTGCTAAGTCTTGGTTGCTGACCTGGGGTTTAGCACAGGTAGCTCCATTTTGGGGCTACTTCCTCCTTCTTAGCAGCTCTGACCTTGGGCTGGGAAAGTAGAGCATTAGTCCCTTGGAGTTTTGCCCTGATGTGTTCAGACTGTGCTGCTGTCCACCAATCCCCCTTATCTCTCTGCATGGTGCATTTCAGGGTGGGGTGAAGATGCCAGTACACTTCCCCCAGATACTTCAGCAACCGTGTCGCAGGCTGGGGTTCAGGATTTGTTTACAGATCCTTTGTTTTCTTTTGAGGTAAAACTTACACTCAGTGTGTAGACCTGTGCAGCCCAAACACTTCCAAGACGCAGAGCATCCACACCCCCAGGAAGCCGTCTCCGCTTCCCTCCAGGAAAAGACTCTCCTGCAGCTGACGGAGGCAACCAACATTCTGATTTTCCTTCCCCCGTGAATTACTGTTGCATGTTTTATAACTTTTTGTAAATAAAACGATAGATTATGTCCCCTTTGTCTGCCTGGCTTCTTTTGTTCAGAACAATGTCTTGGAGATTCAACCACTGTTGGGCGCATCAGTAGTCGGTTCCTGTTTATGACGTCATGTGTCCGCTGCGTGAACTTCACAGCATCCGCTACATGAGTATAGTGTGGTTTGCTTCTCCGGTCACCTCTTTGTGGGCACCTGGGCTGTTCCGATTGTGGGTTGTTACAACTAAAACTGCTGTGACCACACTTGTACAGGGCATTTGGGGGGCAAACGTTTTCACTTCTCTCAGGTAGATAACCAGGAGTGGAAATGCTAAGTCAAGTTGTAGGCGTGCGTTTAATTTGTGAGAATTAATTTCTGCCAGAAGTTTTCAGACAGTGGTTGTTCCAGTTTACACTTCCAGAGATGTCTGAGAGTCCTTGTTGCTGCAAACCCTTGCCAACACTTGGTGTTGTCAGCCTTCTGATTTTAGCCACAGGTTGTTGGTGCGTAGTGGTACCTCACTCAGTTTTGATTCACATTTCTTTCTTTTTTTTTTTAGTAAAAGGCGAAAGATTTATTCGATCTGAAGAGAAACCAGAGCATGATTCACATTTCTTGATGATAAGTGACGTCAAGCACTTTTCCCTGTGCTTATTGGCTGCTCATATGTTTTCCTTTGAGAGCTGTCCAAGTTTTTTGCCTGTATTTGAGTTGTTTGCCTTTTTATTGTTGACTTGGAGGAATTGCTTTATATATTCTGATGACAACCCCCTGTCACGGACAGGTTTTGGAAATATTTTTCCCTGCCCGTGTCTTGCCTGTTCCTTTTCCTAATGGGAACTTTTTTTTTTGTATGATGTGAGTCTTAATCTTTCAGTCACAATGTCAATATACTTAAAGGATCACATCATGATTAAAAGCATGCAATCCAGATCTTCTTAGTCCTGCTCTGAAGGTCTCAATTTACCAGAAAACACAACGGAGACGCACAGGCCTATACACTGGCGACACCGTCTGAAACTGTCTGTGTCTTACAGGCCCTCCCCTCCCCTCCCCTTCCTCTCTTCTCTGTGGAGTCGTCTTATTTGGGATTCACGCTGCTTTCTGCATTTGTAGGTTTGTGTGTTTTGCCGCTTGGCGAGCTTTTCATGTTTATTTTCCAAGCACTTTCCCAGCGTCGTCTTCTTTCTTCTCTCCCAGCACTTAGGCTGCATGAATGTTCACTCTCTAAGGCCCCACGAGTCCCTGGGGCTCTGTCCACTCATCTTCCATTTACTTTTCCTCTGTTGTTCAGATTGGGGAATTTCTGCTGTTCTGCGCTGAAGTCCTCAGACTGTCTCTCCCATCCCTTTCAGTCTGCTGTTGGGTCCATGCACTGAGTTTTTAAAGATTTTGGTTATTGTACTTTTCAGTTCTAACATGTTCATTTTGTTCTTCTTTATATCTTTTATTTTTTGCTGAATTTTTTCATTTGTTTCAAGTGTGTTTGTAATTCATTGTTGAAGTGTTTTTATGATGGCTGCTTTAATATATTTTTCAAATAATTCTAATACCTCTTGACATCTGTTTATCTTTTTTCATTCAAGTTGAGATCTTCCTGATTCTTGGTATGATAAGTGATTTGGGTTGAAACCTGGATCATTCTCTTTGGGGTATTATTTTATGTGAATTTTGATCTTATTTAACCTTCTGGCTTAAATACGGTTTAAGCTGGAATATCCGGCTTTCTCTACTGCTGCCAGCAGGGGAAGTGGGGGGCGGGGCACTGCAGCATTCCTTCAGGTGATGGTAGAATCCCACGTCCCTCACTTGGCTCCCCTGCCTCAGGGAGGGCCTTCTCATTGCTTGAGGGTGTGGGTGAGAGCTTTGATTTCTGACGATGCCGCCCTGGCAGGTGTGGGTAGTGTCTTGTTACTGCCCCATATGTGTTACCCACCAGTACCAGCGTGTGGGGAAGGCTGCCTCCTTACGGCTGAGCAGTGGTGAGTGTCTGCACGAGGCGTCCTCTAACACCACTCAGGTGGGAAGAGGGGGCCCCTACTGCTGCTGGCTGAGGAGCAGGCCAGGCTGCCTGTGTGGTCTCCACTGACACCGCTGCCGCTGCCGGGGAGAGGAGGGAGGGTCTTTATTGCCTGGTAGGGATCAAATCTCTGGCTCTGCACTTGGTTTTGCTGGTGTGGTCACAGGTTTTTTTCTGTTGTGTTTTGCTGGAGTAGACCAGTTACTGCCTAAAATTTTCCTCCCTGCGAGCCTGTCCTTTCCTGGTCCTTTGTCTCGGGAGAGCAGCCTTTCATGCGTGTGTGAGTGCGCGCGCCACGCCACATGTATCGGTTCTGTGACCGGTGGAACTTCCAGTTTGCTGGCTCCTTCAGCTCACGTCTGGGAATTTCGAGGCAGAAGGAAGATGTGCTGTTCACTGGGTCCTGCGGTCTCCAGCTGGTCTGCTTTCTCACCGCCTTTCAGAATCTCCATATGTTTGTGCTACACGTCGTATCTAGGGGTTTTCATTCATTTAGCAGAAGGAACGGGGACAAGTGCGTCTACTTTAGCTTCCTAGGATGAGAAACCTGTAACTCATTTATTTCCATGGCATCTCGCCTATTATCTTGTAATATTTTTCTTATGGTTTTTTTTTTTTTCTGTTTCAACCACTCCAGCCTGTGCTTACTGTTTACATGGCATGTTTTTCCTTCCATTTCTTTTACCATGTGTGTGTCTGTAAACTAATGAGTCTCTTTCTGACAGGATATAGTTGTGTTTCACTTTTATTGATCTTGATCACCTCTGCCTTTTAATTGGTGTGGCTAGTTCACTAAAATTTGATATAATTATTTGTGTGGTTTTAATCAGTATTACCAGTTAAACATTTTAATTTATGTTCTTTTCTGTTTTCCTCCTTTTATATCTTCTTTTGGATTATTAAGCATTTTTAAATGAATTGCATTTTGATTTATTTATTCACTTTTCAACTCTCTTTGCATTGCTTTTTCGGTGGTTGACTTGGGGGTCAAATACACATCCTTAGCTTCTCATAATATACTTAGAGTTAATGTTGCATCATTTCATGTAAACTGTAGCAGCCTCGCCACTGTGGAAGTCCGCCTGCCACCCCAGTCCTTTACGCTGCTGCTCAGCTATGTATTCTTTTCATATATGTCTTACTAGAAGATGTTTTGTTTTCCTCTAAACAGTATTGTAAACAAATTAAGAGAAAGTTGTTTCTTATATTTACTCACACGTTTACAATTTCAGATGCTCTTTTTTTCGTTCCTGAAGTGATGTGCTTCATCTGGTATAATTTCCCTTTAGTCTGAAGAATTCCTTTTGGTGATCCTTGCAGTGCAGTTCTGCTATGGATAAATCCCCTTAATTTTCTTTTATTTGAAAATGTCTTTCTTTTTGCTTCATCCTTACAGAATGTTTTCACTGGATGTGGAATTTTGCACTGGCAGATTTTCCTTTCAGCAATTATAGGACGCTGTTCAGGTGTCTTCCTGCCTCCGTTGTTTCTGATGGTAAGTGTATTGTTATTGAACCCCTGTTCCCCTCTGTTTAATGTATTCTATTATTGCTCCCTTTAAAGATGTTTCTCTCCAGCAGTTTGACTGGGAGGTGCCTAGACATGGTTGTCTTCACATATCTTATCTGGCTGTGCTGAGCTTCTTGAATCTATAAAATGAAGACTTTCTCCAAATTTGCAGTTTGGGGCCATTATTCATTTTTTGTTTGTTTGTTTGCCCAGTTCTCTCTTTCCTCTTCTTGTGGTATCTGGATTGCCTGTGCTAGACCTTTGGACATTGCATAAAATGTTCCTAGAGCTATAGTCATTTTTTTTGCAACCATGTTTTCTTTTTCTTTCTCTTCCTAAACTGGATGATTTCTATTCATATAGCTTCAAGTTTACAGATTCTTCCACTGTCATCCCCACTGTACTATTGAGTCCATCGGTGAATTTTTAATTTTAGAGTTTGTATTTTTCATTTCTGAAATTTCCATTTTGATTTTTTATGCCTGTCTGCCTAGTGATATTGTCTATCTTTTTGTTCATGCGCTGCACATACATTTCCCCTTACCTCATCGAACACTGTTCTAATAGCAGTTGTAATGTCTTTGTTGGTGCTGACAGCATCTGAGTCCTCTCTGGGTTGGCGTCTGATGGTTGTTTTTTCCCTTGAGTGAGGGTGCCTTGTTGCAGTTCACATATTGACTAGTTTTGTATCTGATTCTAGAAATTGTAAATATTATGTTGTAGAGACTCTGATTTCTGTTATATTCCTCTAAGGAACTTTGACTGTTTTATTTAGTATATGGTTAACTTGCAGACCCTTTATCGCCTATAGTGCTGTCAGTTCAAATGCCAATTTATTTAAGCCTTGTTTGTATGCAAGCTATATTGAGTCTGTCCTCTGCATGCCTGCTTCAGGGGTTAGGCAGACTTGGGCAGTGTTCATCCACAAAATTTAGGGGCTCTTCTTTCCTGGCTTATCTCCTCTGGGACACCTCCTTTCACCTTCTGGCAGCTGTGGTTGCCCTGGTTCCTCAGGCAGAACAGCAGTGGGCTTTACATGAGAATTTTAATCACCCTGCAGTGCACTGAGACTACCGTCCCTGGAGACTCACCTGTGTCTGCCCCTTTCTCCAGAGGCAACTTCTCTCCAAAACCTTCCTGCTTTTTGCTCACTTTTCAGATCGTGCGGTATTTAAAAATTGTGTCCAGAGTTTATACTTACCTGCTAGAGGACTGGTTTCTAGAAACCTGCTCCAGCAAACCTCAAGTGGAAGCCAAGGCTTTGTTTTAAGTATTCCTTATGATTTTCCAGAAGGTTCTCTGCAATAAATTTGGTCACAACGTAAGATTAAGAATTGGCTGCTTAACCTCTCAGATCCCTGTCTAATTACCTGAAATGTTAGAGATGATAACAGTGAATAACCGTTGTGGTGTCATTTAACCATCTACTCATCAACACGTGGGTGGTATTTTGTGCTAAGTGCTTTGAAGGCGTTATCTCATCGAGTCCTCACTAGATCGCTGTGCAGGCACAAAACACCCGTAGACAGGTGACGTCATGAACCCGGTTTCATGATGAGAGCCAGGGCTTCGCAGAGCTTGAGCATTTCCCCCAGGTGAGAACCCAGCTCTTTCTGACTCCAGCACCTGAATTTTTGAACACAAATCAATGTGCCTGCTGAGACTACTTTTAGGGTTGGAAACCAGTGAAGCCATACAACATGCCCTGGGCTGTGGAGCTGCAGGGAAGGGGAGCCGCGGAGTACTCAGGGGGACGCCGATACCTTCCTGGGAAGCACTCAGAGCTCCTAGGATTAGACGTTTCCCTCTGCCACGTTTACGTGGGAGGGGTTTGGTCACGGTGCCGAGAGTGTGACTGTTAGACCTGAATTCTTGCCAATTGTCATCATAAATAGAGGTGGCTTTTTAATTTGGAATTTTTTGCATATTTAAAGCTAGAGAGTAAGAGAATAGGGAGGTGGGCAAAAAAGGCCTGTTTTGAATCAAAGAGGAAGCACTAACTTAAGCAGTATTGTTTTCTGCACTGTGGTCAGAAGGCTCTGCCCACCTCTCCTCCAGCACTGGCATCGTAATAGTAATAACAATAGACACTAACATTTATTAAGCATTTAGCGAGCTCCAAGCTCTGTGCCAAGCTATTATTTCTTATTTTATTTCCCGCAAACATTCTGTGAGGTGGGTAATATGGTCCCCAGGTAACTGGGGGAAGTATCTTGTCCAAGTTTGCATAAATAGTACACGTGGCGCTGGAATCTGAGCTCAGAGATGTGAATTCTGAATCACTCTCCCACCTCTCGTGACAGGACTTCTCCTATTTGTAAAAGGGTGTTCTTGCCACTTCTAGACGTATATCATGAATTTATTTGATCAACATTTTTCTTTATTGGCATTCGGACAATTTTCACTGTGTCCCAAGTCTCCTTGGTTGGATGTCATCACAGAGGCAGGCTGTCATAAGGGAGCAGGAGAGAAGTTTTAGACTCCTTGGCAAGGGCTGGGAGGCCCCGGTTAAATCTATGTGATGTTGCAGTCTCGTTCAGTAAACTCCAGACTGCTAGAGCCTGTAGAAAATGGAAAAGGATATAGTACGGCGGATAAAATGGAGAATTTTAACAGATTGAAAGTGCATGGCTTCTACTGACATGACACTTCCTCAAGAATTAAATTAGGTACATTGGTTAATAACCTAAAGGAAGCAAGAGACACTCGCTGTTCTTTGGGTGCACGTCTTCTTTGTGGGTCCTCCTGCCTGTTTTGGCAGAGTTCTGGGGGACATGGTCAAAGTCTGACCTAGGACATCAATACGAACTGCACTTATGTTGGTAAAGAAGCGTGTACACAGGGTCGCAAAGGGGAGCAGCTGGATTATTTCCTCAGACACTTTGCAAATAACAGATCTTAAATACACAACCATGTTGGCAAAAGAAGTAACAGTTGCTTGTTGTTTCTTTAACGATTATATTGTAACGTCAGCAGGGGAGTGGCACCTGGAATGTGAACATTTCTAGCTACAAACTGTTGCGTGTGTAGCAAATACGGATCTGCACACAACAGATTTTAGAAAATCACTAAACAGATGTAAATGAGTAGCCAACTAATTATTCCCTGTAGAATTTCTTTTCCTTTATTTTAAAGGGAATATTTATGGGCCTACATATCTTGAATTATTACTTTTTGGTACAGTTCCTGTTTCTCTTAAAATTCACTAAAGGTCATTCATGAAATATATCATTATAGATAATTTCAAATATGTAAAATTATGATTCAAAATAAGCATTTTGTCAAAAAACATAGTTTAGCTTTATAAATATGACAAATATTTGATATAATACATGTCAATCTTTATTTGAAGTTTGCAAAGAAAGCCCAACATAAAAGGCCTGTCACTGTGATGTACCACACTCATAAATTAGAGGAGGAAAACCCGATGATCCAGTAGGTGCTGGAAAAGCACTGAGTCAAATTCAACACTGACTGATGTTAAAGACGCTGTTAGGAGACTAGGCAGGAAAAGAGTATTTTCAGTTTGATGAAAGGTAATTTTCAGGAAATAACCATTGGTGAACTTGGAAAAGGCATTTCTGTTAAAGTTAAGAAAAGCATGAGGGTCCCACAGTCTTTGCTTCTTTTCACCTTTGTGCTGGAGGCTCAAAGGTGAAAAGCCAGAGAAGCAGGAGGAGGAGGAGGAAACGTGGTCCGTCCGTCCATCAGTGCAGGCAGGCCAGAAGGGGGCCAGGAGGCACCCTGTGCGTCTCGTCTGCAGCTGTCTCCCCGTGAGTTTCCTGATGCACTAACCCTCCCCCCCCGACACACACACCTAGTACCCAGCCCATCACAACCGGCGGTCCTGTCTGTGGCTGACTTCTCTCTCTGAGGGCCACCTCTCACGGCGGGTGGTGGGTCAGGGCAGCTCCGCGCGCTGCCACAGACCTGGCCTCCTCCCTCCCCACCGCTCATCCCTGTGAGTTACCTGCCAACTCAGCAAGGACTGACGGTCAGAGTTTGCTTCTTCTTTAGTCGTTAGGAACAGATAAACTTGTACAAACTTTAACTGAAAGAGACCATTGGCCTTTTCTTTCCTCTGAATAATGTGACCGGTGCTTGCTTGCCCTGCAGCAGCTGACTGGCCCTTACGGCTTGCGAAGACCCTGTAGCGTGCGTCCCGGCACTTCGGAACGGCCGCCCCAGTGACAGGCTTGCTAGAACTCTACAGGAGAGCAAGGTGCTCCGTGGCCCCGCGCTCTCCCATGCGTAGTGTGCTCTGCCCTCCTCTTTAGTAATCGTTCTCTCTCTCTGGCTATAGAGGTCGTGCCCACAGCAGGCCGCCCTGGTGGGCCGATCTGTTAGGAGCACAGCCAGCGGGTGCCCCTGGCGTGTTCAGGGAGGGAAAGGACACGCTGGCCGGCCCTTGACAGTACTTTCCCCACGGCTCCTAAATCAGGAGCCGTCGTGCTACTGGCTCCTGCTGCAGAAAATCATCTTCTTGAACGCGTCCCTGAGCTCCGGGCTCCGGAAGGCGTATATGAAGGGGTCGATGACGGCGTTGCACATGATTAGCATGCCGTTCACCTGGAAGAGGGACATGTAGCAGGCACAGTAGGGGTCGGCAGGGCAGAACGTCACCAGGAGGACGTGCAGGACAAAGGGGGCCCAGCAGACGATGAAGACCCCAAGCAGGACGGTCAGTGTGAGGGCCCCTCTCATGTTGGCCCTGGGGAGGGTGGTGGTCCTCCTGGCGTGGGAGCGGGCCAGCAGGAACATGTGCACATAGAGGCACAGGGTGACGGCCAGCATCAGAGGAAACAGCGCCGTGAAGGCGATCACCGTGGGCACGTGGTGGAAGAAGGCCACGATGGCGATGCCGCTGGCTGTGCAGCAGGCCCAGATGACCGCCAGGACCAAGGCGGCACGGCGCAGGGTCACGATGCGGGGGTACTGCAGGGCGTGGAAGATGGTGAGGTAGCGGTCTGCTGCGATCACACACAGGCTGCAGATGGAGCCCAGCAGGGAGAGGACGAACAGGGAGTCGACCACATCATCCGCTGTGGTCTCGAAGCGGCCCCGAGGCTCGAGGTGCCCCCTGTTTCTGAGCACAATCAGGACGTTTTCCAGGACTTTGTACAAGCTGCCCAGCATGTCAGACATGGCCAGGCTGCAGATGAAGAGGTACGTGGGTGACTGAAGGTTCTTATTCCGGATCACAGCCAGGAGGACCATCAGATTCTCCAAGACCCCGATGACAGATATGGTGAAAAATAGCTCTTCTGGCAGAACCACGTGAGGACAGTCGGAACGATTTCCTGCTGTGTCATTGGCGCTGCCGGACAGATGGACGGCCTGCTGCATTATTGCTCACGGTGAAGGCGGGTGTTGCCGGGACCGGACAGAAAGCCTGGTTGGTTCCTCAGAATCTTCTTCTGGTTGCCGTTCTTGCTGAAGATCCGCGGCAGAAACCACACGGCCACCTAAACAAGTGTAGGTAGAAATTTCAGTTGCAAAACAGACCACAGGATAAAAGCAAGTCACGCTAGCACCGAGGTTATAGCATAACAGTGTGACGTTGACGTGAGCAGTTTACTGCACCTTCGTCTTAACTGCTCCCTGAAAACACCTTTCGTGGGGCTTTGAGCCCAGGGATAAAGACTACCTCTGTCTCTCCCCTTTCCCTCCTAACCCTTCTCACGAACCCAGCTGCACGCGAGGTGGGTCAGAGCAGGGAGAGACGCACATGGCCACGGTCCTCCACTCGGAGGTTTGATGGGACGCTTAGGTCCTTCCCTGGCACGGCCTATCTTTCTGGGTCACTGCCTGACCCTACAGCCTGTGGAAAAGGCACAGGCGTTGAGGTGCCCTTCCCATAGTTGACTGTGCAATATGTGTTTTTACTTCTGTTTCAAAGGCAGAACTCACAGGAGCAGTATTTCTGGAGACTTCTAGGATTCTCAAGGTGTCCCTGGTTGGAGTTGAATTGTGGCAGGAGAGGGTGTGGTTTCCGCAAGCAGAAGAGGGTCACAGCTCCTGACTGTGAGGGTCTGTGTCTGGTGTGCACGTGGGTTTTCCTGATTCAGTTTCCAGGGGTCTGAAATCCATCCCATCTGCTTTTGCTGCTGTCGGTCTTCACGGTGCGAGCACACGTGCTTTATACTGTTCCCCTCGGGAGGTGGAGCTCAGTCCCCGGCCAAAGTGCGCGGGAGGCCGGCTACCCCCCAAGGCGGCCCTAGGGGAGGGTGTCTGGGCTGGAGGAGCTTTTCCCAAGGGCCCCAGGCCCTCAGCACAGCACTTGGTCTTACACTGAAGTTGTCCTGGAAAGGAACTAATTTCCTTCCAAGGGGCTAGGATCAGAGTTCAAGGTTTAAGGTGGAAGTTGCTGAGTTATGCAGGGAGGCATTTGGGAAGGGAGTGGGGTGGCAGGTATAGCTGCTGATGGGTCCCCCGGGGCTGACTGAGGTGTCCTGCAGCCAGGCACCCCCCACTGCCAGGTAACTGGGATGACTGGTCACTGTGGTCCTACCTGCTGAGGCCCAGGAGAGTGTGGGTGGTGGCAACGTTCATACCTGCTGGGGAGCATGGGCCTGTGATGGTGTGCTCTGTGCCGGCTGACTGGGCCTGGTGCCAGGTATTTGGTCAGACCTGGGTGTGTCTGAGGGTGTTGATGAGATTAGCGTTTGCATCAGCCGGCAGGGCAGCGTAAAGCAGGTCATCCTCCCCAGGGCAAGCAGGCTCAGGGCCTGAATGGAGCAAGTGGCCCTGTGAGTGAGGCCCCTCCTGCTCTGGCCCCCTCCTGCCTCTGGCCCCCTCCTGCCTCTGGCCCCCTCCTGCTCTGGCCCCCTCCTGCTCTGGCCCCCTCCTGCCTCTGGCCCCCTCCTGCTCTGGCCCCCTCCTGCCTCTGGCCCCCTCCTGCTCTGGCCCCCTCCTGCCTCTGGCCCCCTCCTGCTCTGGCCCCCTCCTGCTCTGGCCCCCTCCTGCCTCTGGCCCCCTCCTGCTCTGGCCCCCTCCTGCCTCTGGCCCCCTCCTGCTCTGGCCCCCTCCTGCCTCTGGCCCCCTCCTGCCTCTGGCCCCCTCCTGCTCTGGCCCCCTCCTGCCTCTGGCCCCCTCCTGCCTCTGGCCCCCTCCTGCCTCTGGCCCCCTCCTGCTCTGGCCCCCTCCTGCCTCTGGCCCCCTCCTGCTCTGGCCCCCTCCTGCCTCTGGCCCCCTCCTGCTCTGGCCCCCTCCTGCCTCTGGCCCCCTCCTGCTCTGGCCCCCTCCTGCTCTGGCCCCCTCCTGCCTCTGGCCCCCTCCTGCTCTGGCCCCCTCCTGCCTCTGGCCCCCTCCTGCCTCTGGCCCCCTCCTGCTCTGGCCCCCTCCTGCCTCTGGCCCCCTCCTGCCTCTGGCCCCCTCCTGCTCTGGCCCCCTCCTGCTCTGGCCCCCTCCTGCCTCTGGCCCCCTCCTGCTCTGGCCCCCTCCTGCCTCTGGCCCCCTCCTGCTCTGGCCCCCTCCTGCTCTGGCCCCCTCCTGCCTCTGGCCCCCTCCTGCCTCTGGCCCCCTCCTGCCTCTGGCCCCCTCCTGCCCTGGACTCCCTGAGTCTCCAGGCTGCTGGCACTCAGACTGAACTGCACCCTTGGCTCCCCACACTCTGCCTCGCTGACCGCAGGTCCGGTGCATCTCAGGGATTCCTTGTGACAGGTCTCTGTGTGTGTGTCTGTGTTCTGTTTCCCTGGACGACATGGGCAAGTGCAGGGAGGAGGGCCTGGGCCCAGCGTGTACCACCCAGGGGGACTTCTGTCCGACACCCAGGTCCGCCAGGTGTGGTCAGATTTGGTATTTTCAATCCTGCGTTTGATGGTATGATTGATAAAGACAAAAAGAAGCGTTGAGAGAAATGGTGGCGCTGCTTAGGATGAGGTGGTTCTGAGACCCAGCTTCAGACAATGTGCCTTCTGGTGAGTGGCCACAAGCCCGTCCATACGGGCTTTGTGTAGAAGTGGAGTGATGCCCCTAGGCCATGGTCAGCAGGCCACTGAGTGTTACCTCGGGTTCAGGAACTGCGACCTGCCTGGCAGGTGGGGTCTGCAGGCTGTGTAACCGCATTCCTGGCGGGAGCGCTTCCGGTGCACTGCACTGCACACGCTGACTCTTTTAATTCTCTAATAACCCCGTGAGGAGGCGCTGTGATGTCCCATCTGAAAATGGAGGTACCCACCTGGAAGGTCAGGTAACTGCCAGGGCCTTGCGCTGGGTGCGTGTGCATTGGAGCACCCCAGCTGCCACACCACGTCCCTGCCCCAGATTCCCTGGGGTAGCAACATCTGGCAGTAACCAGACACATTGCCCGTACCGCAACCCAAACTGCAGCAAAACCCGAACGTGTGCGTCTCTTCCCGACTCAGGGCACTTCTCAGAGCCCTGCTGTGCTATGCCCTGCTGTTCCTGCTTAGGGCCTGTTCACAGAAGACGCTAAATGACAGAAGGAAGAAACTCATGCCATTAACACCTCCCGATGCCCTCTGCTGGCTGACCTCGGTGCACCACGGAGTTCTGGTGAACGTGCCCTTAGGGTGGTGAGCCCCGCGGCCCGTGCCCGGCTCTGACCAGCGCACAGCGCTCTGCTGCTCTCCCGCCTGCTTTCGTGTCTGGCCCTTTACTCCAAGACACAGTGTGGGAGCACCTTCAGCTCCTTTCTGGGCCTGCAGTGTGCTGGGCAGTCAGCACCCACGAGTATTCTGTGATCCTGCCTCTGGTGATCTCCGTGGGTCAGGACCCCAGCCTCTGCCAGCCCCTCACGCTTCCTCTCTGAGCTCCTTTGGTGTAGATGCTGCGTTAACTCAGGCAGCACCCGTGCGTGTTTCAGGGGACAGAAATTATTTGGGAACACTGTGTGGTGTTCTCTTTCGCTTTGGTGGAGCTACAGACTACCCTGGGTGCCCAAGTACTGACGAGAAGCTCCCCACGTTGGCACTCGGCATGAGGGGCGAGGTAAAAGTAGTCATCATAATGGGAGACTCGAAGGGGTGTTTTAAAAGTTTTGGCCATTTCTTTTAAAAAAGCAGTGTGTTGGTAAACGTGAAGCGCGAAACGACGTTACCTGCGGGACATTTAGTCGAAAGTGGAGCCGGCCCGCCTGGTGCTCTTTGCCGCCTGGCGAGGTGCTGTTAGTGGGAAACAGTGCCCGATGGGAGGTGCTTCTCAAACTTAACGCTGGAGTGCTCACATTCCTTGAGGCAGTGCTCTGCTTTATCCACGTGTGCCTGAAAAATGCCTTTAGACCACTGAGGCCTGGACCTGAGTGAGCCCGGAACGGCGGCCCCCCGCGCCTCTCTGCCAGGGAGAGCGGTGTAAGGGCCACCCGTCTCTCCCCAGGCTGCTTCCCGTCGGTCGAAACAATGGCTAAAATGACAGCCAAACAGAGCGTTTCAGAGAAGGACACCAAGAATCATGGTCCCACCATGGAGAGAGTATCCGTGTATTCTCAGCCTGTTTTGGAGCCCCCAGCAACCTGAGGACGGGACTGTTTCTTTTTTTTGCCTTCTGCTGACTCTGTCCTCACCCAGCCCGAGGTGCTGGCCGACCGAGGCCTCATGCCAGGTGGAGCCTAAGCGTGGCCAAGTCTCCGTCCGCAGAGCGGTCTCCACATCTCAGTCCTCGTCATGCTGTCTCTCACCTCTGGGGTTCATTCCTTGCCGGAGGACTTCGGGTTCTGGCCGGGTCTTGGGGACTTGAGTCCCCAGAGTTGATGGCACTGTGGGGCAGACCAGTGTGGCCTCAGCTGGGGAATGCTCTTTGCAAAAGCAAAGGGAGCGTGGGCAACTGTAAAGTGTGATTTTTATATTGATCACTGTCCTTGACAGAAAATATAAAAGTATATCATTTTTATACTTTTGAAGGGCTCTGAGAGAAAGAAGGCTCTGCTATTTGTTAAATTCCTGTTAGGTGCCAGCCGGTACTTTGCCACATGCTGCGCATGGTACCTCATTTTAATCCTCTTGTCAAAGATATGAGGTGTTTCCCCTAATTTGCATCTAAGGGACTGAGGTGGAAGAGCCAGGAGACTTGTCTGAAGTTCCACAGGCTTTAAGAGGCAGAGCTGGGATTTAAGTCAAAGTATGCTTGGCTCCAAAGATGCTTATCTGCTATAACAAATCAGTTCATCTGGTGCTTCTATAAATACTTACCTGATCAGGAAATTTCTTTGGCTTTAGTAGAAATGAAAACAAAATAATTTAATCTGACCAATTCAGGATGGTTTTCCCAAGTCTCTGTCAAAGATTATCAAAGAAATTCAGAGAAGAGCAAAGCTCCGTAACCTGGTTGAGGAGGGACAGTGACGGCTGGTGAGGTTGAGGAGGGACAGTGACGTTTGGTGAGGCTGAGAAGGGCTTTGAGTCGCAGGACTGCAGTCGTCCTCCGGATGGTGGGCTGTGTTTTGGGTGCTCCCCTGAACCTTTCTGGAGACAGGTTACCACTGTGCATGAAAAATACTGCAAACCATATCAGTAAACAAAGAATGCTGAAGCCATCAAGTCATCAGCGGCTGCCCCCCCCCCCCCCAGTGAAGACAAGCCTGCAGCCCGGCCTCTGCAGCCACTCACAATGGTGCCCTCTGAGGGGACTCAGGACAAGAAAGGACAGGACACTGGCCCTAGATAGCTAGGTGCTTGTCAAAGGCATGAAGTCAATGAGCCCAAATGTTTGCTTCCTCCCATAGGTAGAAGAGTGCTAAATTCTTTCACTTGAGATGCCTGGTTTTCTTTAGTTAACAAGTAATCTTTCAATGTCCCAACTACCTGGTCTTTGTTGTAAAGCTCCTATATATCCTGGCTCCTCCCCTCCCTCTTCAGAGCAGTCCTCCAGAGCCATCTGAGAGGCTGTCATCCTGGGCTCGAAGGGGTTCGAGTCCTCAGAAATGTCTGCCAAATTAAACATAACTCTCAACTATTAGGCTGTGCATTTATTTCAGTTGACACGAATACTGTGCCCCGTGCGCTCTGTGCTCCTGGGGACAGGCAAATGGCTCTTCCGAGAACAGGGGAAGGAGGGTCACAAGGCTTATTTTTCTACTGAGCAGATGAATGGTTTTTATGCTGGGGCTTCCAGGCTTTCCCAGCAGATGGAGCTTTTTTGGACGAGGCTTTAGAGAGAGCCAGCAAGGAGCTGAGTGCCTCCAGGTGCCTAGTGGCCTGGAAGCTTTTCCAAACCCCTCCTCTTCGGTTTTTACGGAGGCTTCAATACACTGGCACGATTGATGGAATCATTAGCCATGAGTGATAGAGTCATCCTCCAGCCCCTCCCCTCCCCGGGGGGTCAGGGGGTGGCACTGAAAGGTCCAGCCCTTGAATCACCTGGTTGGGTTCCCTGGCAACCAGCCCCATCCTTAGGTTACCTGGAGCTTTCCAAAAGTCACCTCATTAGCATAAAAGGACAACTTAATTGTTCTCACTTTGAGAATTCCAGCCATCTCAGTCAGGAGCTCTGTACCGGAGAAGGGGAGGAAGACCAGACGGGTTTCTTGTTATAAACCACAAAGCCTCCGGGTTCCTCTCTGCCCCAGAGCTCTGTGCTGCCCTCTCTCCCTTTCTCACTGGGTGTGGGGAATATTCACTCTCCCAACAGGTGCTGCAGTCACATATGTCCATCTGTGGTCTGTACGTGCAGGAATGCACGGATAATCAGCAGTCTCCCTCCCAGCCCTTTCTCCTGTGTGCCCCATTCCTACCCATCTTCCTCTGGAGTTTGTTTCTGCACATAGGACAGATAAGAGGCTGTGTGTCCTCTCCCAGCTGTTCCTCAGGGTGGAGGGAGGGGCAGAGGGGCTGACGGGCAGATGCCTTCGGGCTGGGCTGAGAGGAGGGTCTCAGACCACAGCTTGGGGGATGTTGTGACCTGGCCAGTGGCGAGTCCTGGAGCCAGAGCTGCGGAGGAGGAGTCCTGGGTCCTGTGGAAACAGGCTGTGCCCATCGCAGGCTGGGGGCCGCCTGGAGGAAAACCCAGGTGGGGTCTCAGCCAGGGGAGGCACCAGGCGCCCCACGCCCGCAGCACACCTGAGCGATCACCATGTGCCCGCCCTGGGGCTACACAGTGCTGGTACCTCGTTTTATCTTGGAGACCTTCCACAAACCAGATGGGCTTCCTTCTTCTTTGTCTGCCTCCTTCTTCCTTCTTTTTTTAAACCACTGCATGGTATTCCACTGTGCAGACATGTCTTAAATTATTTAATTTGTACTGGTAGTCACTCGGGTTGCTTCAGATATTTTGCTGTACAGAGAATGTTGTTCTGTGCACGTAAGTTCACAGAAGTGGAATTGTTGAGTGAAGTGTGTACACGCCTTTGGTTTTCACAGATGCCGTCCAGTTGCTTGTGGGGTGCACTCCCCCACTGCCTCCGCAGCACTGGCTCCTCGAGCCTCTGGACTCTTGCGAGTGGAGCGCCTGGTGGCTTCGGTCTGGGTGCCTGCTGTGTATTTTCTCATCTCCCTTCATGTTACGCCGGTGCCCCCGGCTCTCCTGCACTGTGGCCTTCCTGGCTTTCCGGTTTTCGCTGCCGACTTCTGCCTCAGGGCCCACAAACACCAGACCTACCGTCCTCGATATGTGATGAGAGAGGCACCAGCATTTCCCATTTGGGTACAAACTGTCCTTGTAACTGATTTGTGTTTCTGTTTCTTGGTCTTGAATTTAAAAAGAGAAGACAAAGTGTGGGAAGCCTAAGGAGTAAGGTAAGCCAAGGACAGTCCAGCGAAAACAGAAGCGATGAAAAGTAGAAGCAGCAGTGCACCTTAAGCACCAGCATGCCGGGACAGGCTCGGTTTTACACGTGCTGAAAGTAGTGCAGTGGCAGACTTTGTCCTGAATGCTGTGGGGTTGTGGGGGGGTGTCCTGCTCTGGTTGAGTCAGCGCCCTCCCGCATCTTGTAAGTGTTTGCTTGTTGCTCTCAGTGCAGGCTAAGATGAAAGCCACTGAAATGTTGGAAGCCACTCTTTGGAAGGGGAAAATTCATGTGAACTTCAGCCTGAGTGGCTCTGGCTGAAACTGAAATCCCAGAGGGTGAAGAGAGAGCGGGGGAAGGATGTGGGTTGGCTGTGAGCTTGCCAGCTTCCACAGTGGGCCCCTGGCCTTCCCTCCTGCTTAGCACCCAACACCACGCAGCACTGGCGGCTCCTGGAGGCGTCCGTCCGTGTAGCGGTCAGAGTGTGTGTGATGACTGGCTGTCTAGCCGTAGAAATCCTACGGTTGCCCTGAGGAGCTGAGCCCCTGGCAGCTCAAACCTTCAACTCCCAGCTGTCTGACGTGAACAGGGCCGAGTCCTTTGACGGACTTCTCATAAAGGGGACTGACAAATGAACAAACTGGAAAGACTCTTCTGCTTGTTGTGAGGGCCTTGGTCAGTGATGTGAGTCTTCAGTGCATGTTGTGGGACTCCCTCTCCCAGAACTCCGCCCGGTGCCGAGCGGAGGCTTTTCAGGCATGAATACTGCTGGTTGCCGAGGATGGGTTTGTGAAGGCTTTTGCCGGATCTTCCTTGGTTTAGCTCTGCGTGACCCTCTGGAGTTTATGCCCGAAGTGATGCATGTGTTGTTACTGTGGTGGTTTGTGGGGTCGTGAGCAGTCTGGGAAGAGGGCCAGGCTGGTAGTGAAGGTCAGAGAAGTGATTCTCTCCTCTGTGCCTTCACTTCCCTGAGACTCACCTGAAGTGCAGAGAATTCTGGTTTGAAGCTCACTGATTCGTTTACTCCACTTTGTAGCCTTATCAGTATTTACACAGAGCAGCAGAGTTGAGTGGCTGAAGTGAGAGGGCCTTCGGGACGCCTCAGCTCACCAGGTGTGCTGTAAAAATTGTTTCACAAAGGGACGGTTTTTGCTTATCTTTCCCAACAAATTTTAAAGAAGGCTTTATATTAATTATCATAGCTCCCCCCCCAAGGTGCATTAACCTCACGCCTCTCAGCCGTCACTTGGCTGTCCTTACCGTTTTTATTTATTTTGGGGTTTGATAGTAATGGCCAGGGAAAATGCATTGAAATTACTGATAAAACAGGAGATTCTGAGTCTCATACACACATCTAAATGAACATTAATTTTTCTCAAATTACATTATACAATGCGAGTGAAGATGAAAGTCTCAGTCACTGAAGTGGGGAGGCTGCATCTTTGGGATGCTTATGTCCGCTGCCTCGTTTAACTGCGTTCCAGAGAAGTAGTGCACCCTTGTGGCCAGGTGCTCACAGCAGGGATTATCTAAAACGCTTTAAGTCTGATTGCCAAACACGTGATCACAACGGGGTACTTGCTTGGATTTTGGAGGAGTTCATATTTTTAGTGATGCTCTATCTTTGTGTTTCTGTTTATTCAACTTTCTATTTAAAATAACTTCTAATATGCTTTGAAAATTTCCAATATTCTTGGAAGGGGAATCAGACATTGTGTGCGTGTGTGTGTGTGTGTGTGTGTTTGTGTGTGTGGCGGGGGAAACGGTATATTAAGATGAAATGAGTTCGGGACAAGTGCCCCCCTGGGTTTTACTAGAAAGTGCTATATCCAATTTATCCTAAAAACACAAACGGTTTGTGAAAGGTGATCTCTGTTGTAGTCTAAGCCAAATAATAATTGACATCAAGAGAAAGCATCAGGGCCTGAACCTTGGTCACCTTCAGTTCCCTGATGTGCGAATGGAGACCTGCTACTTAGTTCACAGAGCTCCTGCGCCACACCTGTCGCGCAGGACGCTGCGGGGGAGTTTCCCAGCCCAGAGCCAGGCATGCAGCGTGGGCTCCGTGCAGCAGTTCTCACTGCCTACAGAATAAAATCCCATTTTTAAAGCACTTGGCATTGAGGGCTGTCTACGGTCTGTTCCAGGCTAACATTTTCTCACCGTATTTCCCAGCAATCTGCGTAGAACCCACACACCAGCCAGCCCAGGTTTCTTATTGTCTCCAGAAAGCTTAGCACATTCTTGCCTTCCACATTTTCACTGCTGTGCTCCCTTGGGAAGTCCCCAGTCTCCCCTCTGTCTAAGTCCTACTTTTGTTTTGGCCCAAAGTCGAGACTGCACATGTTGAGTGTCTTGGCCCACTACTCAGCCCGTGTGACCTTTCTGCTCTCACGTCCTGAAGCGTGTTTTGTTCCTGCCTTGCATGTGGCGTGTGGCACCCTCTGCCTTTGTGAAAAGTCAGCTTCCAGCGTTCCTGAGCAGCAGGTAATACCCTGGGGAGCAGGCGAGTCCTGCCTCCTTCCTCTCTGATCCACGTTAGTAACTTACTGAGGTGCCCAGAAACTCTCTGTTGATGTGTTAGAATGCGAACATCTTCAGTTGAATAATCAACAGTTTGTGTTTCTAAAAAGATATGTTTGGGGGAGAGACACAAAATGTGCAAGAAATTAGAGTTAGTGATTTTTTTTTCATTTGTCAGAGCTTAACAGTTTTAGTGGGTAATGTTTCACTTAAAATTTTGTGGGGAAATGAGTGCTTTTGCTGGAGATTAAGATTTTGCTTTCCTCTTACTTGAAGGGGTGCCTGTGAAAGACTCTTCACTCTCCTCTTACAAAGAGTGAAGCACCAGGTTCTCTAGAGTCCAGGAAGGCAGCTTCATCTGAAGGAGCAAGTGCAGCGTCAAAGTTCTGGGCCGTAAAATCAGGAAATAATGATACCTTTTGCGTAAGAGAGAGAGGAGGAGGGTTTTACTTAGAAGGAAAAGGGCAAGTAAGTACACTTTGCTGGTAGTAAGGAGTTGAAATCAGATGTCTTATTTGTTGAATGTTGAGAAGGAAAAAATGCCCAGCCTCTGGGAATGTCTGCTTTCAGGAAGAGAAGGAGACAGTGGACAGTCTTCTCTAGGAAGAGTGAATAGGAGAACGTGAAACCAGTTTTGTCCCAGAGCTCAGGCGGCCAGTTCCCCAGGGCGGCTCCCGATGGGGCTAGAAGTGTGAGGATCAGGGTGGTCGTCTTGGAAACCATGGCCACCTGGACCAGAACCTCCGTGAGCAGGGGGAGCAGGACAGCACCAGATGGACCGGTGCCAGTCTCCCTGTTTAGTCTCGGAACCGTCAGCCCCAGGGTTTAGAACATTCAGGGTAGGAGGCAGCCCTGAGGAAGACAGTGGGTGTTTCCACTAACATAGCAGATTGGTGCTTGAACATTTAATTCAAATCTCAAGAGACGTCACTGTTTTTACCACTGCTTTGTGGAGTAACCCATACTGGTTACATGGAGTCTCTATTAAAATTTGTTTATGAGATACTCAGAATAAAAAGGACTGAATTGTTCTAATGAACATAAGTTAGTAAACATATACCATGAACAAAAAGGATAAACCCCATATTATCAATGTAAAGGGGTTGAAGTGGGCGCTGATTTCATGACCCTGAGGCTCGGCTTGTGGCAAATCCAGAGGTAGCCTGTGAGCTGAGAAAGGTTCTTCGAGAAGCAGGTCAGCCCCTCCTGGACTTGGAACCAAGTCTTTTCTTATAGGAGGAAGCACTAGTAGTTGGCTGGAATGTGTGAGAAGGAAGTTATTCTCTGCCTTGGGTGAAGATTGAAGGAGGAAAAGAGAAATACAGTGGTTAAAGTGAACAGTTTTCTATTAACATGAGAGCCTAACCTGACCAATGACAGTTCAGAGAAATAAAAATTGATGGAAAGATGAAAAAAGTTATAAATAAATGAAGGTGTTGTGAAAGAGTATAATCACAGCTGATTTGTTTAAGTCTTGATAAATTTAATTGTTCAAAATCCAGGTAGCAAGTTTTGTTAACTATAGGTGTCTAATACTACTTCAAACCCCTTAATTAGAAAATGTGTCTTAACTAAAAATCTAGAGTAAGGGTCCTAGTCACAGAGCCTAACTCAGCAGAAGGTGATAGATATGGCTCCACCAGCACACTCTGCTGTTAGGACCCGGAAACCTGACTGGTCTATGACTCAGTGGCTCTAAACAAATATTCAATGATATGTACAAAGACGTGTATACAGTGATGCTCACTGTTCATGCTAATTATAACAGTGGAAAACCGAAAACAACGTGCATAATTGGTGATTGAGGATTGGTTAAATAATCAGCCCTGGCAGGTATCTAGGACAGAACACTATTCTGTGACTGAAATCATGGTTCAGTGGTGCACAGTATGTGTACATTCATGCAAAGGTGTAGAAAAATCCCCAGAAAGATGTATCTCAAATTTTAATTGGGTGGTGGAGCTGTGAACTTAAAAAAAAATAAACTTTTAATTTTAGAACAGTTTTAGACTCATGCAAAAGTTACAGATACAGTACAGAGAGTTTCCAGACACAGCACACCCAGTTCCCATGTTGTTAATGCCTTCTGGTGGCAAGGTGCGTAGCCATGCTGAGTGGACCAGTGTCGACACGGTGCTGCCAGCTCAAGTCCGCATTTTGTTCATGTTCCCTAGTTTTCCCCATGGGTCCCTTTTCTCTCTGAGCCACATGGCATTCAGTCATCTTTATGCTCAGCATGTTTCCTTGAGCGCCTCTGGGCTGTGACAGTTTCCCAGACTCCCCCTGGTTTTGATAACCTTGACAGTTTTGATTACAGATCAGGCATTTTGTAGAAAGTCCTGCAATTGGTGTTTGTCTGGTGTTTTCCTCGTGATCAGTTTAGGGTTACAGATTTAGGGGAAGAAGACCACACAAGGTGAAGGAATGTCCTCATTACATCACATCCAGGGACATGCCAGCAACACGACTTACGTGGCACCACCTGGCTAGGGTCGTTGCTGACAAGCTTCCCCACAGTAACACCCCCCTGCCCACCTGCCATGTGTTCTCTCTGGAAGGAGGTCACTGTGCACAGCCCATGTTCAGGGTGGAGAGCTGTGCCCCACCTCTTGTGAGGGGAGGAGCTACGTAAACTGTCTGGAATTCTGTGCAGATTTGTCTGCTCTCTTCCATTTATGATTTATTCAGTCCTTACTTCCCCACGGTGTCCCCTGCATCTCTAGGATGAGAATGTCCCTGTCCCCGGGCGCCAGCCCCTAGCAGAGAGCTGGCCGTGTTTGTGCAGTGAAGGAGACCTCATTAGAGGTTAGTTAGCTGTTAAGTATTCAGGTGGGAAACATGCCTGGGAAACACATGAGGGAAAGATAGGATGGCTTTTTCTACACTGAGCTGCCTGAAGTTGCCTTGAGGAGTGAGAGGGCAATTGTCCCTGGAGCAGAACCCCCGCCCCCACTGAGGAGTCAGGTGCTCTGTGGTGTCTCCTCCGCTGCCTCAGGGGTCTATGCTGGGGGATCCCTGCTCTGTGCTCCCCCAGCCCTGTGTGGGCTCTTCTCTCTGACTGAGAATGCTGTCCCAGTGCCCAGCAGGCAGTTGGAGGGAGGCCCAGGCCCCCTCTGTGTGGTGGGCATTTCCGGTCAGTCCTGAGCCGGTGAGCACAGCTCGGACCCCCCTCCTGACTCCTGCCCCTTCCCAGTCTTGCTCAAGGCCCTGGACTCAGCACCACCCCCCATTACTCTTCCAGTTCTTTCCCCCTTGGCTTTGCTTGTGTGCCTATGCATGTATGTGTGTACATATACACGCAGTGTGTACATACGTGCACGTGTGCGCACATGTATGCACGTGAACGTCTATTCACGTGTGCACGTGTGTGCGCACGTGCCCGTGTGTGTTTGGGAGGAGGATAGTAGGATTATCTCAAGGCAGTTTAGGGAAATAAGATCACCAAGAACAGCTGCCTTTGTTAAAAAGCCTGGGGCCTCCATTCTGGGGAATACATGTCCCCAGGACAGCATGAGTGTCTCAGATGTGCGGTGACGGCACAGCTTTCCAAGTGGTAACCACTTGGAGGAGTGTGAGAAAAGGAATGTGTTTTTAATTCTCATTTATCCTACACCCTGCATTTTTGCCAAGGAAGTCAGAGGACTCCTAAACTAGTGGATGGGAAAGGCAGAGAGTGTTTGTTGCCCCAGAACCACAGAAAGTCCACACGTATGTGTCGATGGCCATGCTGCCTGGGCACCTGTGCCGGAGTGAAGGCACAGAGTTCATCAGGTCAACGGGTGGGAGTCAAAGAAGTGTGATTTTCCCTCCCAGTTCCATTAGGAAAAACCTGCCCATCGATAAAGCTGGATGATGATTTAAAGACTAAAACTATAGAGGAGCTAATACATTCATCAGTAGGGAAGTTTGCTTTAGTCACATAGACAAGTAAAGATTTTACCGTTTAATGAGAAAGATAATACACTACCGCAGGAACACGAAAGACCGTAGTTTAAAAGATGAGCCATTAGGAGGAATCCTGAATATAACCTTTTTCAGATTTGCTCCAAACTGCTCTATTTACTGTCCCGAAGCACTTAAGAACTTGAGAAATTTGTAGAAAATGTGCTTACCTTCAGCTCTGAAGCAGGAACTTTCTGACCAAGATGACTGGGGACGGACAAGGTTTGAGAGAAAAGCAAGGGAAGGACCTTGGGCTCAATTACGGAACACATGCATCACTGCAGACAGCTGTTTGTTATCCTAACCTTGGGTAAATGTCATACGGAACGAGCTGCTGGTGATACAAAGCTTGAGAAATGGAAAGACACAGTCGTGTTGACAGGTTCCAGGGGCTCATCTGGGCAGGGTTGCCTGCAGTGTTCATGGAAGGTTTCTGCAGATGGCAGAGCTGTGACCTTGCTTCTTTTTAACTTCATCTTAGAGTTGCATTTGGTTTTCAACTAAGAAATTCAATAAAACTGGGTTTGGGGGAAGTGGCTTGGGGAGAATTTATTTCTAAATTTCCAGAAAATGTCTCAAGACATCTTGCAAACATCTGGCTCATTAATCCAATCCCATTAAGAAGGAGGGACTGTTCCCACCATCCATGTTTCACAAGACTGAACAGCGAGGCGGGGACCCTGTGCCCAGGGCCCTGCTGGGACACGAGCTGCCGCGGGAACCTTAAGTGGTGCCAGTTCTCTGCTGTGAGACTTCACAGAAGCCACCGTCCAGAGCTCCGTCATTCCAAACAACACTGTTTGGTGTTAGGGTGTAACACTGTTGGCTTTCTGTTTGCCAAGGCCCGCAGGGAAGGACTCCTGTTGTGTCAGGCACGCAAACCTGAGTGTTTAAATGTGGCACGGGGCCAGGCTGGGCTGGACATGGGGCTTTGGGGCCGAGGCCAAACCAGGGGTCACTTCTGAGAATATCAGCTCCAGCCCCAAGATGTCCGTGCGTGGGTGGTCTGGAGAGGACTGAGAATAGAGGTCTGAGTTTGATTTCCCAGGCGGGTGAGCAGAGTTTTATAAATCGCCTTTCCTCTGGCCTGTCCTTGAGGCAAAGTGAGTTCTCCTGGGCGATGCTGGAGCTGGGGTCATGCCAGGCCTAGGAGTGTTTGTGAACAGCTGGGAGCCCCATCATGGGCCCTGGGCCCACACCAGGCTGGTCTGCAGGCCTCCTTCCCACCAGAGCTGCACAGCTGAACAGCATGTTAAAGCTGGGCAGTGTTGCAGAATGCCACCTGGCAGATCAGAGGCACCTTATCCTCTACGCCAAATCTGAGCCTACGCCAAAGCTCAGATTAGCTTGCTGGGAAACCCTGTGGCAGAGCCAGGGCGGGCTGCCTGAGAGGGAGGAGTGCAGGGGAAGGCAGGTCTGGGCGGCTCCTTTAGGAGTGAGGAGAGGCAGGGTGGCCTAAGGGCTTGCTGGGCCCTAGGAAAGAGGAGGATTTGTCATTTTAGTTCTTTTTTGGCTCATCTCCCTCTAATTATGCAGGAAGTGTTTGGATCATGAGAAACCTTGTATGCCATATAAAGGAATTTGGTTTTTAATTAGAGGAGCATATTAGAAGTGGGTAAGAATTTTGACAGTGTGGGTAGTAGGAACACAAAGGCAGTGCCTTGCAGAGCAAATTCTCCCTGACCGGCTTCCTGTGCCATGTCCTGTTCTCTGACTGGTGGGGTGGGGGCACCAGTCACACCCTGAAGCTGAAGACTATCAGAAGGATGGCATTGATTGTTCTGGGGTTGATTGTTGACATGGTCGTGGCTGTTTTTGAAATCAGGATTTGTACCTGAGCCCCTCTGTGAGCAGGGCACTGCCCTCAGGGCTGGAGGAAGTCCCAGAGCAGAGAGAGGTGTGTGTGGGTCGTGGAGCCCCAAGGTGAGAACCCTCCAGCGGTTGGAAGGCTCCCTAGAGACTTCATCTTGTCCAGCCCTCCTTGCTTTCTGGGGAGGAAGCTGGCCCAGAGAGGCCTACCTGCCTGCGTTTCCTCACCCCCCCCTGGCCCGTCCTCTCAGGGCCCCCGTCCTCTCCGGGTCCCCGTCCTCTCAGGGTCCTCGTCCTCTCAGGACCCCCGTCCTCTCAGGGTCCCCGTCCACTCAGGGTCCCCGTCCTCTCAGGGTCCTCGTCCTCTCAGGACCCCTGTCCTCTCCGGGTCCCCGTCCTCTCAGGGTCCCCGTCCTCTCAGGGTCCCCGTCCACTCAGGGTCCCCATCCTCTCAGGGTCCTCGTCCTCTCAGGACCCCCGTCCTCTCAGGGCCCTGTCCTTTCAGGGACCCCGTCCACTCAGGGTCCCCGTCCTCTCAGGGTCCTCGTCCTCTCAGGATCCCCGTCCTCTCCGGGTCCCCGTCCTCTCCGGGTCCCCGTCCTCTCAGGGTCCCCGTCCTCTCAGGGTCCTCGTCCTCTCAGGACCCCCGTCCTCCCCGGGTCCCCGTCCTCTCAGGGTCCCCGTCCACTCAGGGTCCCCGTCCTCTCAGGGTCCTCGTCCTCTCAGGGTCCTCGTCCTCTCAGGACCCCCGTCCTCTCCGGGTCCCCGTCCTCTCAGGGTCCCCGTCCTCTCAGGGTCCTCGTCCTCTCAGGACCCCCGTCCTCTCAGGGCCCCCGTCCTCTCAGGGTCCCCGTCCTCTCAGGTCCTCGTCCTCTCAGGATCCCCGTCCTCTCCGGGTCCCCGTCCTCTCCGGGTCCCCGTCCTCTCAGGGTCCCCGTCCTCTCCGGGTCCCCGTCCTCTCAGGGTCCTCGTCCTCTCAGGAACCCCGTCCTCTCCGGGTCCCCGTCCTCTCAGGGTCCCCGTCCACTCAGGGTCCCCGTCCTCTCAGGGTCCTCGTCCTCTCAGGACCCCCGTCCTCTCAGGGCCCTGTCCTTTCAGGGACCCTGACACTGAAGACTTGCTCTCCACCTTCTCTTCTGCAGGGAACCCTCCTTTCTCCTGCCTCTTTCACTTCATTCCAGAAATCACTTACTTTCTCCTCCTTCTGATCTTGTCTAGTGTTCCCACATCCCTCCAGACTCTGGGGGTCCTGGATGATTGGCTCAATCAAACAGGCTATTTGAGAAGAGTTGAGTGAAAGGATGATTTACAAAGAGCCCAGAACTACAGACAGTCACACCTGTCCGCAGCCCTTGGTCTCGGTAGAGTGGAGGAGGGTGACCGCACCTGAGGGGCCGGTGGCTGTGGTGACCCTGTGGGGAGGCGCTGGGAGGATGCCCTGAACCTCCCCCTTCCTCCCTGATCTGCTCTCGGCCTTGGGTTTGGCTGAGGGTTGCAGTTACTGAGAAGTCCCTCCGGCTCAGCCCGCAGGCACAGAGCTGGGAAGGAGGGTGGGGAGCGGCCAGGCACACGGAAGCTCTCCTGCACAGACTCACAAGTGACTTGGGAGGGGTTTGCAGAGGGGCCGGCCTCCCCGGGCACCACCCGAGGTCTCCGTCCGGCTGCAGCTGCGGGCTGACTGTTGTATCTCTGGGCCCAGGTCCTGCTCCCACAGCGGCCCCCCGCCTGTTTCACAGTCAGAGCTCAGTGCATCCTCTTTCATCCCGGGCAGCAGGACAGCTCTGTAGCCAGGACGCTCGCGGTCCTTAAGCCTAACAAGGGTGGTGACTGATGGTCTGTAGAGGGTGTTTTACACTCTTGGAGGATTGTGGAGGGTTTTCACACTTAAATAACACAGCGTCCCAGAATGTTCCTTTTGCATTTGGCCAAATTGTCCAAATTAGCCCTGCCTGCCTTCACCAGGAGAGTGTTCCAGACAGGCTGTGCTACTTTATATGGAAAAGTAACAGGGTTCCCCAAACTTGAGAACACCGGGAACTGGTTGAAAATGTTCTGGCTCTGATTTGGGCACATTGTCAATCACTGTTGCTTTTGGAGCTTCCCCTGAAAAGGAAAAATTAGGCATTTGGCTTTGCCTCAGAGCAAGTCCATGTGCACGGGGCCAATCACTATGCTTTTAATGAAAAACCTGTAGCGCATCCCAGATCTTGGAGCTGGAAAGGCACCCAGAGGTCCTTTGGTTTAGAAACTTTGATTTGGAGATAAGGAAACTGAGGCCCTAGGAGGCGAAATACTCTTCCGGTGTCACCCTGTGAGGCCAAGTCACACCTTCCGTACCTAACGTGGGTGTAATTGGAAGCCCAAATATAAAACATTAAGTAATACTAAATATAAAAGTTAAATTACTCCAGGTGCCATTCTGCGATACTGCGGGAAGCCTGGCTCCTTCTCCACTTCCTGCTGGGATTTCATAACCAGCGTCCCCAGGGTTGCTGCCAGCCTCCACTTGCTCTGAGCTGCGGCCTCTGGCACCTCACCTTTGCCTCAGCTGTCTGTCAGGCCTGAGCTGAACTTTCCTACACTGCTTGGAGCAGAGGTGCTCAGACGCCTTGCCCCTCAGCACAAGGCTCCTGTGCTGGGCACGAGGCTCAGGAAGGGCAGAATGAAGCAGGAAAGTTCAGTCCATCAGCTGGGGTCTGCTGTTTTATTCACTCATTTGTCCAGAGCTTCTGTGTGACTGGCAGTGATGTGCATGCCAGCAAATAGCTGTTAACATAATGGTCGCCTTCATGGAGCTTCTGTTGTAGAACTGGTCCCTTTTACCCAAAAGTCCCCTTTGTCTCCTTCCCCTGCCTGACAGTACCTTGGTGGGGGTCTGAGCCCTCAGAGTGGAATTCTTGATGTTACATCCTTTGTAGCTTGGATCCTTGGCCTCCCCAAATTCCTTCTGTTCTCACTGGGTCAGAGGGAAACAGAAAATCTCCAATGATTGAAAAAACTACCCAAGAAAGCCCCTCTTTACTTGGTTTTGTTGGGCTGTAGTTCCGAAAGCTGGTCCTCAGACGAGCATTACCTGGAAACACGTTGGAGTTGCAGGGGACCCAGCACCCAAGTGTCACAGGCCCTCCAGGTGGTCCCGATGCCCAGAGCTTTGAGGAGCGCCGCTACCGAGGAGCCTGGCCCCGGCTGCCTCAGCCTCTGTCCCTCCAACGCCTGGGCCGCTCATTAAGTAGCCAAGGGGATCCAATGAAGTGCTTCCCAGAGAAAAAAAGTTACTCTCAGTAAGTGCAGGGAAAAGAAATGATGTAAAGTGTCTTACTTTCAGAAATACACTGTTCACGTATTGTTGAAAATGGATCACAGGGTAGGTATCAAATTGTAGTGTTTACACATTCCTGGATGGAAAAAATGTCACTATGTGCGATATGCCAGGAATGCTATCTTTTGCGGTTACTCAAGCTCAGGAGGGAAAATGTTCGACGTCCCATGAGAAATGTACAGTGGGGTGCAGGCTGCCAAAGTCCTTCCAGCGGGCACTTGAGCAAAAGTGCTCAAAGACTACTGATCCTTAGAGTCACAGCTGCATCTTGGTGGAAACACCCTCTGTGGGGGGCTCCTCTCACCTCTCTGGTCACTGGTGCCTGTGCTGCCTCCACCCACCTTCTCCTCGGTCTTCTGGTCCTCCAGGCTTCCGTGCCACTGCCCTCTTCCCTTCCAGGGACACACGGCGCTCACCTCCCTGTGTCCTGACGATTTGCCTGAGTTTTGCCCACTCAGTCTTGAGCTCCCCGGGGCCTCGCCCCTTCTCCTGCAGGGGTTTTTGTTCGAAGTATCCAGTAACCAGTTTCAATTCACCTTGGTGGCAGCTCTAATGCTTTTCTATTTCCGTTTTCTTTTCTTTTTTTTCTCTTACCGGATTTTGTGAGAATCCTCCTGTACTTCAAAGCGAGAGACACTCTGCCAGAGTTCATTAGGTGTTCTCTGTGGTTCAATGGGTTTGTAGATGTAATTCTTGTTGTGTTTGTGGAAGAGGGCGAGCTGTGAGTCTTTCTGTTCTACCATGGCCAGTCCCCTCCAGTTCCTAAGATACCAGTATATGTCACATTTTGTCACTTTTCTGTTTCTGTGCAAAACATATACAGCACGTTTGTCAAAGTAATTGATTTTAATTCCCAAGTACTTCTTTTACAGTATGTCCAGAAGAAAGTTGTGTGTGCTCCGGTCTCTGCATAATCTCTGACTAATCTTTGAATCTGATTAGTCAGGTGTCCCACATTCCCCTTAAACTGGAAACAGAGAGGTTCCCCGCCAGCCACACACAGAGATCTACACTTGGATTGAAATTCCACACTCCGCTGAGTCATGATTTTTTGTTTGAAGCTACCAAGGAAGGAAAATTTGTGTTTTAATGTCCTGTGGAGCAACTTCAGGTGACAAAGGCTGTTTGTGGCCTGTGCATCCCCTGAGTTGTCTGCAGGCACTGAACTGCATGTCTCTAGGGCTCCAGCCTCTGCAGTGGGTGGTGTTGACTCACAGAAGGGACCTTCTTTCTGTGCAGGTGTACATGTCCTTTACATGTATGTAGTTATTGGACAACCTCAGATCCCTGTGGATAATAAGATGGTGCCTAGGATCTTAAGGAAATGGCAAATTTCTCCCAAGACATGATAGGTGTGTGGCATGCCCCGTGAGAATGTTTGCAGTCTGATTCGTTACTTGCGTCCTATGAACAGTGGGCGCTGGGGGTATAATAAGGGTTTCCCAAGGAGGTGCCTGGGAGATTAGCTTTATGGGGTGCGGAGGAAGGCCCCCAGCAGGTAGCAGCCGGTAGGTGTGAAGTAGGTGACAACTGCTCCCCTCAGCTACTCTTGTGATGTGAGCGCAGCCACAGGGGACACGGACGGATGAGCATGGCTGTGTGCCAATGAAAATTTACTTACTGGCACAAACTTTTGAATTTCATACAATTTTCATGTTTCATAAACTACCTTCTTTTCCACCCCATTTTTCAACAATTTAAGAACACAAGAACCAGTTTCAGTTCACAGACCATATGAAAATAGAATTTGGCCACAGGTGTCATTTGCTGACTAATATAGACTATTCTGGTAGACAGTATTATTCTTCAAAATATTTTCTGCACATCCTACAAGTCCCCTTTCTGTGGTCCCCTATTCACTCTTCTCCACGAGAGGGGGCTGGCTCTCATTTACTGAAGCCGGCCTGGCCACATGATGTGCTTTGGCCAATGATGTGCGAGCTGAGGTGCCGGCATCACTGGAGAGACAGTGTTACCATCCACAGAGTGGCCCCGCCTCACACCCCCCTCTCTGCCGTGGTGACCGCACCTTCTTCTTTGGGGACAGGATGACAACTGCCCTCACTGCACCACTGGGCTGTTCTCCTGGGCCTGGCTAACGGGATAAGAGAAGACAGTAAAACACTGGGAGAGAGATTAGTTGCTTTTGCTGATATTTTATACATAGAAAATTCAGTAATAAAACCTTGATATAATTATTATGGAATTTTGGTGAGGTGATTGGATAAAAGATAACTATGAAGCTTTTTTTTTTTTTTTTTTTTTTTTTTTTTGCTTAACCAACAGAAGTAAATAATGAATTGAGACGGGAAAAAGAATTCTAATTCATAGTATTAAAAAATGAAGAAATGATTAGGAATTAAATTTTATGAGAAACTATATGAAGAAAACAATCTTTTTGAAGGTTAAAGCAAGACATGAAAACATAAAACTAATTACTGTGTTGTTAGATATGAAGACAATGTGAACTGATCAATGACCCCAAAATGGATAAATAACTTGAATGCAATTCCAATCAAAATCCCAATTTTTTAAATTGCATAAAATAGTAAAATTTGTGTGGAATAATAAACACCTGAGAGTAACCAGGAACATGCTCAGTGTGAAATTACTTTTTAAAATCAACTCAACAAACCTGGAAGCTGTAAATATATTAAAACAGCATTTGACCTCATTAAAATTTGTAAGGCAGATTTTGGATAAATTTTGGATAAAAACCTTTGAAGCCTGAGTCCAATAGAGGCTGCCTCACATTGCCCATCTGTTTGGGCCTTGCTTTTCTCCGGAGTCCGCAGCACGGTTGCCATCAGACGTGAGGTGCGTTTGCTGCCTGTCTGTCTTCCCACATAGGAGGGGCAGCTGCCTGCAGGCAGAGACTTCTGTGTTTCCTTAGTGCCTAGAACAGCGCCTGCTCTAGTGTGTGTTTAACAAGCATTGTCGAATGAACCAGTGTCTAACAGTGTGTTACAGCTGATGACAAAAGACAAGCAGTGGACTAGGAAGAAGCTTGAAGATTATGAACAGGCCAGCCGCGGAGGAGCGGGTGCAGAAGGCTCAGTTCAGCCCTGGTCAGGGAAGGGGAAGGTAAAGCGACAGTGACATTTAACTTCTCATCAGTTGGACTTGTGAAAATGAGACATGGTTATAACTTCTCTTCCTGACAGGAGTATGTGTCACACAAAGGATAGTCACATACGTTGCTGAGGAAATTAGAATTGTTACATCATTCTGAGAAAGCAGTCCAACATTCTCTAAGATATTGATTGCAGCATTGGTTGCAATGACAACAAGCAGAAAATTAACATACATCAAAGGAGAAATTATTTTTAAAATTACGGTGTGTCCACAGCACAGAATACTTCTGACATTTGGGATGGAATGATCCAGCCATTAAAAAGAATGAACTATAGCTAAAGTAGTTGATCTTCATGATAAATTGTTGTATCAGAAAAGCAAGGTGCAAAAAATATGTAATATGATGCCAAACTGGTAAAACACACAATGGAAAGACTAAACACGTGTGTGTGTGCCTGTGAGTGTATGACTGTGCAGAAGAGGGTGTGAAGGAAGGGAAAAGAATTCTGTAAATCTGTAACATTCACATGGAAAGAGTCGTCAGGTGGAAATAGCCGTATGTGCGATTTGCTGACATTTGCACTCAAGACACACATCTCTGTGTCAGCAGTGCTCACACGGGGACAGCTAAGATGCCACAACCGCAGTGGGGCCATTAGGGAGTAATGGTTTATGGGGCGGTAATGAAATAATTTTTCTTTTTATTTCATACAGGTTTAAATTTTTCCCCCTTCAGAATGACAGCAGGTTGCATTTATAACAAATTTTGAAAATCAGTAGTGAAAGGTGGGATTTGTCTTGACTCATGGTTCCCACCTGGTTTTGGGACCTTAGGAATTCTGTCTACATCAGAACCTTCTGGGTTTGGCGGCTGTTTGTTGCAGGGGGTGTGGGGGAGGCCCATGCATGTGCGTTAGTGGCTGGGACTAGGGACATGGCGGGTAGTCACGTCTGGATTGGATGCTATGGGTCACCATCTTCTCACTGGGGGCTGAAGGAAACGTGGGTCTCCGTGGGGCCAGTGTGGGGAAGTGACGTCCTGGATGACGAGTGCAGTGCCTTCATTGTCTGGGACGGAGGTAATCCAGGGTGGGAAGGGAACACTTGCATGCCTGTCCTTCTGGTAGAATTGTGGGTTTGGCATTAGATTGTCATGTGTGTCCACCTGTCAGCCCCTCCTGATTTCCCAGGAACTGCAGCTCATGGGCTCTGGGTAGTCCTGGGGACCTGCTCCTCACCCCAGTGCTGCTGGTCACCGCAGCATTTCACAGGCGTTCTGGCTGGTATTTTGGTCGGCAGTAAGGTACAGGGCAAAGCTCAGAGGAAGTGTTCTTTCATTTTCTCATTTGTCAATTTCTCCATCCTTCTCACTACCCACCACTGCACATCCGTATTTGACCAATATTTATGAAGCTCGATGTGCCAGTCTTGTCCTCTGGCTGAGGACATAATGTACAATTAGATCTGCATCTGCCCCTGGCACTCACTGGCTAGGTCTGAGTCAGAACGTGTGTGTGTGGGGCAGGTGTGTGTGTTTGGGGGGCAGGTGTGTGTGTGGGACAGGTGTGTGTGGGACAGGTGTGTGGGGGACAGGTGTGTGTGTTGGACAGGTGTGGGGGGAGCAGGTGTGTGTGTGGGACAGGTATGGGGGGGCAGGTGTGTGTGTTGGACAGGTGTGTGGGGGACAGGTGTGTGTGGGACACAGGTGTGTGGGGGACAGGTGTGTGTGTGGGACAGGTGTGTGTGTGGGACAGGTGTGTGGGGGACAGGTGTGTGGGGGACACAGGTGTGTGGGGGACAGGTGTGTGTGTGGGACAGGTGTGTGTGGGGCAGGTGTGTGGGGGACAGGTGTGTGTGTTGGACAGGTGTGTGGGGGACAGGTGTGTGTGTGGGACAGGTGTGTGTGGGGCAGGTGTGTGTGTGGGACAGGTGTGTGTGGGGCAGGTGTGTGTGTGGGGCAGGTGTGTGTGTGGGGCAGGTGTGTGGGGGACAGGTGTGTGTGTTGGACAGGTGTGTGTGGGGGACAGGTGTGTGTGGGGACAGGTGTGTGTGGGGGACAGGTGTGTGTGGGGACAGGTGTGGGGGGGACAGGTGTGTGTGGGGGACAGGTGTGTGGGGGGACAGGTGTGTGGGGGACAAGTGTGTGGGGGACAGGTGTGTGTGTGGGACAGGTGTGTGTGGGGGACAGGTGTGTGAGAGGAAGCATGGACTGGGCTGTGGAAGCCTGGAAAGCTTCCTGGATGTGACTAGAGCAGGATCTGGACTGAGAAGTAGGAAACTCCCAGGCAGAAAGGGGGTGAATTGAGTAAATGGGGCTGCAGGGGACAGGAGGGGTGTGGGGGAGGGAAGGAGCCTGGGCCCCACGGAGCCCAGCAGTTCTGAGCTGTGCACCCAGAGCGAAGGCTGAGGCTGGACAGAGCTTGGACGGCCAGGGTGGTCACTGAGGGACTGCGGGGAGGAAGTGACATGACCCTATCTCCATTTACGAACAATAAAAACATAATTAGCACCATTCCTGTCCTGTCACCCAACTTCACTCTAAGTCCCCATGGTAAGACTGCTATGAAACATAGAACTGGCTCACAAAGGCACACGTTGGTCTGAGATCGTCATGTGAAAGTGTGAAGTCTTGCTTAGTTTATGGCAGTGACAGAATATCGAGAAGGACAGCCTTCTGTGCACATTCAGCATGTCCAGGAGAGGGTGTCTCATCTGCTTCCCCCCAAGGATCACCTCCCTTCAGAAGTGGAAAAGCAGAAACAAGCTGGTTACGGCTGAGAACACTTTCGACATGCAGAAGTGCAGCCCAGACAACCTTCTCTAACCTTCTCACGTATCCAGAGTGCATTGGTCTTAAAAGGAAAGTGTGGTGGTCGTGCACTTCATCAGCGGGGCTGCTCTGGACCTGTGTGGCACAGAATCCCCTCACTGCGTGACCCCAGGCCCGAGGGGGCCACACGAGAAGGCTGTGTGGGCCCGAGCAGGCAGGAGGAGGAGCCGAGATGTTCCGGAGGCCATGCTGTGAGAGGCAGAGAGAGACAGGCACCCGCCACCCCTCGGGCCTCGCCTCCCCCTGTACAGTGTGGGGTCCTGTCCTGCACCCTGGCCTGGTGTTCCCTCAGCTTGTGACTTCACTGTGGTGCCCTGACTCCCTCCTTCAGATTCCTGCCTCTCCAGCCTTCCCTGCAATTTTGTAGGTTCTTGTCACTACAACACATCTCTTACTTCATAACACTCACATTGGCTTTGAATCTCTGAGTGAAGAATCTGGTAGCTAAAAATGGGGTGCTCAAGTAACAGAAACCTAGACAAGGTGGTTTTGGGTCTGAGTGGTGGGCAGAGGCTTGAAAGTTGTTCTTTAGACTATTAGTGAAGGCTTGAAGGACGGGGAGAAAATTTTCTAGGAAGATGGGAGAAACAGAGACCCATGCTGCATGGTAGTGGAATATTTGCTAAAACTCAGTGGTGTGGAAGTTACCATGCCTGCCTCACGGACTCTGACTAAGGAAGCTTAGTCCTCGTGGGTCTAAGGAGCACTGACACTCTGAACCAGCTATAGCAGAGAATGGGGAAGCTGGACTGGCAAGAGGACAAAGTTTAATTTAGAGGAAACATAAAGCAGTCAGGATTGATTTGGAAACAAAACAGTTTCTCATGCTCAGCCTCTCCGAGATGCCTCCAGCAAGATATTCTGAAAGTGACAAATGGCCTCAGGGAAAGCAGAGTCGAGCACTTCCAGGGTACACACCCTTGGGGTAAGGCGGCCGCAGCCCGGACACTCGGGGTGCAACATGCTGCCTGTAAGCCACGCAGGGATTCTTCTAAGAGCATCAGGGGTGTGTCTTCACAGCCGTCAGCTAGACAGCTGGACTTCTAAGGATCTCCAGGTCTTTCTCCTATCTGGGTCTTATGCAGAGCTCAAGGGTAGAGGAACACTTAGAATAAAACCTGGTTTGGGCTCTGTCTAATGGAGTGTGACAGTGACTTTTGTCTAATTTTATACGTAAGAATTGCAGAAATGTTTTGAAGAAATTGTATCCTCTTGGACCAAAAGGGACAAAGACAGTTTATAGTTAAAGGAGCACTCTGAGCCCTTAAGCTCCCATGGGCAGGGAGCAGGCCGAGGTGTTGCCCACCTCAGCATGGGCCATTTCTCGTGGGAGAAGGAGGGCAGAGAAGCCCTCTGGGCAGCAGCCCTGGGCCCTCCTCGAGGGACAAGCGCTGACCCCAGCTGGATCCCAGGGCGCTCTGGACCCGTGACCATGCGCTACCTCTGCCCACCCCCTGTGAAGTGGGAGAGACCCTGCCTTTCTCACTTAGGGTGTGTGGGGACTTGCTAACTTGTCCCCTCAGTTCTCAGGACTTCAAATTTAGATAGAACTACTCAAGAAGTTGCACCCAAGGAACCACAGTGGAGGAGACTGATATTGTAATTTGAATGACAAGATCCTGGAATTTGAGTTCTTGCTTCATGAGAGCAAGACTTCAGGGATTGTGGGAAGGGTTAGTGAAGTTTTTGTATGGAAAAGACTTGGATTGTTGTGGCAAGAGGGAGCTATTGTCCCAACATAACCTAAAAAACTCCATTCTTCCCTCTAGGCACACAATGCTTCTCTCATGGGGAGCTTATGTCTCTGTCCTTGGTTCTGCATTGGATTTGACCAATAAAAATATGGAAGAACTGAGTTTCAGAGCTTTGGAGTTAGTATTAAAAGAATACTTGCAGTTTCAGCTTCTTCACTTTTGAGAAAGCCGTCACATGGGGAGGAGGGAACTCCAGCAGTGATGTGAAGAGGTCGGCACGAGGGAAGAGTGAGGCCCTGGGCCGCGGCCCCACTAGCTCCCTCACAGCCCTCACTGACCCGCCACCACATGAGTGAGTCCCCGAAGTGGCAGCCACAACCCCAGTTAAGTGACTCTGGTGCCAGAAGAGCAAAAAGCAAAGCTGCATCCCCACCAAGCCTGCTCAGGTTGCAAAACTATGAGCAAATAAAGGACTCCTTTTGTTTTAAGCCATTAAATTTTGGGATAGTTTATTATGCAGCAATAGGTAGTCTACACCAGAAGAAATTTTCCTCCCTGAGAATTTCATTTATTGCCAGAAATTCTCAGCAATGAATTTAAAGTGGAAAGCACTGATGACTCAGGGGGATTTCAAAGAGAACTAGACTGAAAAGCAGCTGAGGATGGAGGCTGGCAGAGACATACTTGGGTGTGTTTTTGGAGCTCCTAAATGCTGAATATAAAATCATAGAGTCTGAATTTGATCAATTTGAGACTTGTGATTCATTTTAAAGGAAAAATGTTTGAAAAGCATGGAAAATATTATCATTTGAAAGAAAACACATACAAAATATAATGTCCTTACTGAGTATAAATCATAAACCCAAGAATGAGGAGACTGACAGGGTTGGAACTGAATGAACATCCTTATTTCCATTGCATATGGTTCTGTACTGGCCCAGAATGGAACAGGCAAAGCCTGTTCATGTTGGCTGTGTTCATAGTTGATTCTGAAAGGAGGCTGAATCCACTGAGTGTTGAATGTGGGGGAAGAGTGGGGATCTCCTTTCATTTTTTGCATTTGGATAAAAGTGAGTAATCAACATCCCTGGTTCATTTCACTCCTTCTGCACCCAGCCCAGGGCCAGAGGAATGGGGACGTCATTGCAGAAAAGTAATAACTTCATATCTCTGGGGAGAGAGCATTTTAATTTCCACCTCTCTCTATGTGCCTCCACAGCTTCATTACAAAACTTTGTTATTGCTTTGAATGAATGACGTTCTCCAGATGAAACTCTTGGAATAACAGCAAAATAGCTTTTGGAGTAACTAACTTCCTTCTTGTCTTATTCTCCCCAAAGCCTCTAACTCCCTTCAGAGAGTGGACAATAATTTAGTTTCCAAATTATCCCGCTTTGATGTGATTTAGAATCTTCTAGATCCATTGTCTCATGCGGACCTGCTATTTGTCCCTGATTTCACAAGCAGGCCTCCTGCCAAGCTGGAGGGGCGGTGGGCGGCTGGGGCTGCCAGGCAGACAGCTTGTGGGAGGACATGCACTTTCCTACGGTAGCAAACCTGTCTGCCCTCGTTCACCTGGGACAAGCTGCCAGTGTTCTGGTTAAGCCTTGTCTTCCCTCCGGGACTCTGTACTGAAGATTTAGAATGTTCATTTTGGCAGGAGCTATGCCTGTTTATATGTTGTGTACCCCAAAGGCGGCAGTTAATGAAATTCTCAATGATTTTTTTTTTTTGGCAGTAAAAGAAGGAATGAGGGATGACTATGGGAATTCTAAAAATCTTAACCAGCAGTTGCAGCCAAATGCAGGGATCATCGTCCAGAAGTGGAGGAGAAGTCTGGCCTTGCACTAGGCTGGTGGCAGAGACACTGGTGAACATTTGGTAAATTCTTTTTTAAGTGGAAAGTTGCCAGGCCTGCTGTGGGTCTAGAGCCCTGAAGACCAGGAACAAGAGGGTGTTGCAGAAGTTGTAGTCACACTCTGTGTTGTCATGTGAAGAACGCTGTTGAAGTCACTCCTCAGACAAACACGCACTGGGATCTGTGTCCCGGATTCTGTGCTTGGTGCCAGGCTGCAGTTTTCCTCTGTCCTCAGGGAGTCATTGTCAGATAAGTTATAAGTGCACTTTTCCAATGTGCAGTAAGAGTGATGTGTAAATGTATACAAATATTTGATAAAACAAAACAAAGGCCAAATATATTAGAAATCTTTGTGAATTTTCTGGTGAAAATCTTTTACTGGAAAATCTTCAACTGTAGGAACTTTTGAAAGCAACAAGAATTGATCTCAATGTTAACAATATTGCAAATTTTGGAATTTATTGGGAAATGGGATTTTTTTTTCAAAAAAGAATCTCTTCATATGGTTATGACTTTTCCTAACTTTAGATATACTTGTTGCTTCATGCGAAAGAAATTTTTCAAAGGTAAAGTAATAAAACGTCTCTCTCTAGTGTGAGTGACAACAGGATGCCAGTCTGGCTGTGCTGTTTCTGGAATGGAACACGCAGCGATGAAGTCACTGACAAATCTGCAAGTGCTTTGCTACTGCCGTGAGCCGACACACAGGAATAAATTCTATTTTCCTTTTTAGAAAATACATTAATGTAAATATATTTGTATATAAATGTAAATGTGATCTTTGTAGTACAGTGTTTATTTAGTTTTTCTTTTTATAGACAGATTATACTTAGAAAACACAATATAAGATGTTTCCCACTGTCTGTATTCTTTTGTAGCCATGATCATTTGTATTTTTTGTTTGCATGTGGCTATACCTGGAAGTTAGTCCCTGCACAGAGGAGAGGGTGCTGAGAAGTGATCTCCTCCTGGTGTCACTGTGGCCCCAGTCACTGCTTTGCTCCACCCAGGATTCAGAGGCATCGTCTCATTGGGGGAAGTCTTAGGGGTAAATCGCTTCTTTGTGGGCTCTTATGAGTAGCTTTTTAGGGAAGAATCACTCAGAATACTTGTTTTCAGACCCTGGCGCCACCAAGGCATGCTGAGGATTCAATATGCTTGGGGCTTGTGGATGGTGAGGCTGGGAGGGGGTTGGCTTGCTTGCCTGAGACTGGACCCCACCCACCACATCAGCAGCCAGTAAAGGAGGAAGGGGCGGCTGGGGGCTTGGGAGCCAGTGATGCTTGCGGCTGAGTGTGCAGTACCTCGGGTGGTACAGACTAGGGCTGTGAGGCAATGACAGCAATAATAAATGTACAAAGTGTCATTCCTGGAAATTTCTGTGCTGCTCAGGACAAGCTCTGAGACGGCTGGGCACACAGGGCAGAGAAGCTGTAACGACTAGTCGGCCTTCAGGTGCTTCCGGTTCTGCCAGCGGCTGCCCACGGTGCTGTCAGTAAGACAGGGTAGATCCCACTACCTGTGGTTTTCAGACTTCCGTGTGCAAAAGTATAAGCCTGGGAACTTGTCAAAAGAGCAGGTTTTCTGAGAGATTCTGATTGGTTAGATTTGAAATGGTGTCCAGGGAAAATGCATTTTTAGTCAGTGGTTCAGGTGATTCTGATACAGGGGTCCTGGGAAAACACAGTCACTCGGCAAACCCTTTCCTCTGTCACTTCTCCGTTGGCACCAGGCTGAAGCATGGACAGCGGACGCCTCGTGCCACGTGACTTATGGTTTGCTTTGCATCGTAAATGTTCGCATGGAGATTATTGGAGGTTGGTGCTCAGGTTTGCTGACATTCATGTCTTTTTTGACAATCTAGTTCACATTATTTCACGGTAATAGAGGAACCTTTTCTCAAATAATAAGTGAAGATCTGCAGGTAGACAGGGGAACCTTCTGGGGGTACTTGTGAGCCCTTTTTCTCCAACTCTGTTTCCTCAGGGAGCTGGGTCCCCCCCAGGGGAGGGGGTAGCAAAGGAAGGGCTGCCTGCTTCCTCCTTTGAGGGGCTCCTTAAGCGACACTCCTTGGGATTTGAAAACTGTCAGAAAACAAAACCAAACTCACTGACTCCTAGAGCCCTGTGTCTGGCACTCCTGCAAGCGCACTGCAGCCTCAGCCTGATGTCTGGAGTTGGCATTTTAAGAAAAATGTGAGGGCATTAAACCCACGGTATTTTTATCACACTTTTGGGGCACTAATTAGAATAAAACTTACATTTTTTCATGCCTCGTGGCTTGAACATCTACTAATTATTCAGAATTAGTATTCACTCCAAGGAGCTGTAAAAAATTCTCAGCATTGAGGAAATTGTGGTGGGGTCTGTTGGCAAAGTCATCTCTACTCCCTTGGTAAAAACATTGTTTTTTCCCTTGGGCCACCACAGTGGGTGTTTTCAGTTGCAGCATGGGGGAGGGTGTGTGTGCTCAGTCCTGGCCCTGAGGCCTCTGAGCCTGAGTCCTCATCCGGAGAGTGTGGAGAATCCGTCTGCTCAGCCTGTGATGAGGACTGAATGTAACCCTTATAAGTACTGTGAACAAAAAATACTGCAAACCATATCAGTAAACAAAGAATGCTGAAGCCATCAAGTCATCAGCGGCTGCCACCACCCCCTAGTGAAGACAAGCCTGCAGCCCGGCCTCTGCAGCCACTCACAATGTTGCCCTCTGAGGGGACTCAGGACAAGAAAGGACAGGACACTGGCCCTAGATAGCTAGGTGCTTGTGAAAGGAATGGATTCAATGAGCCCAAATGTTTGCTTCCTCCCACACACAGAAAAGCACCGAGTTCTTTCACTTGAGATGCCTGGTTTTCTTTAGTTAACAAGTAGTCTTTTAATGTGCCAACTACCTGGTGTTTGTTGGAAAGCTCCTATATATCCTGGCTCCTCCCCTGCCTCTTTGGGGCAGTCCCTCAGAGCCATCTGAGAGGATGTCATCCCGGGCTGAGTGCTCAGAATTGTCCACCGAATAAAACATAACTCTCAGCTTTTAGGTTGTGCATTTATTTAAGTCGACAGTACAATGTTTGGCAGATAGTAAATACTCAGTAAGCATTTATAATTATTATCTTACCTTCATTAATATTTAAGTCATGGATAAAAGAACAGAGAGCAACTGTTTGTTGTAGAATGAGAGCAAATGATCCAGCTGCTGGTCAGATGGGCTATAAAAAGTTTACAAATTGGCATACGCAAGGTGGGTGGACAAGCTGGTGCTGGCTAGGACTACAAGTAATAGCTTGTGCCTCCAGGACCTGCCCTCGGCTGCTAAGGGCCGCGGCGCCTCCTGGTGACTGTGTCTTGTCTCACAGGTCATCCTTAAGTGGACCAAGAAGACTGCTCATGGGCTCTGGACTGGGTAAAATGTGGGCCAAATTGTGTTTATTATCTTGAGTTCAGCCAAAAAAGCACACTGTAAGCAAATCGTCATCAAAGCTCACACTCCCTAGGAAACATCTGTGAATGTCCAAGTCGCAGCCAGTCGGCAAGGAGGTTTCAGGGGACAAGAAGGAGGTTTGAATGGTGTTCAGGACGGGCTCTTCCTTAACTCCACGGAAGGCGGCTCAGACCAAGCTGGGTTCCGGGGCTCCACAGCAGCCACAGCATTCGTCTGGGAGGAATGAAGAGGGCAGAGGTTCTAAGCATTAGGCCAAGGTTTTATCAGAAAATAAAATTGTTGAAATAAACTTATTTTTTCTTTTGCCACTAATTTATTTAAAAACATTAACTTCATAGAAAGAAATATGAAATGAAAATATTAATTTCAAACTACAAATAATCATTCCTAGTTTGTGGTGTCATTAAAAATTTGGTTTCTGTGGTTGGCCTGAGTTCTCAAAAATGATGCCAAACCTGCTAGTTTAAAGCAAGGGATCACTGAAACCAGAGTCCCAGGAGTGATGCGTGCTTCATTTGCTTTTGCTTTGAACTCCTTGACCAGAAATCAAACTAATGATCGATGAAGGAAACAGACGGAACATCTTGAAGGCATTTTTCTCGTAGAAACCCTGGGCCTTTTCTTTTTTTTTTTTGGCAGGGGGAGGTAATTAGGTTTACTTATTTCTTTTTGGAGGAGGTGCTGGGGATGGAACCCAGGACCTCACGAATGCTAAGCACGTGCTCTACCACTGAGCTACACCCACCCCCACCCTGGCCTTTTCTTATTTTCTCTTTTTTCATTTTTGATGGTTTACAGGGTAGCTAGTGAACAGCCCAGTTACATTATAGGCTAAGCAGGCTTCTGTGTGTACCTTGGAATTGACAACCTATATATAATTTTTTGAATGTGGAAACAAATTCTGACATGGAGGAAAAGTTTTGGTCTTCAACCCATTTGTAATCTTGGGACCACATTCCAAAGGTTGAAGGTTGAATCTCACAAGAACAATTGTTACTTTAAAAGTACTCAACTGTCATTACCTTGTCCTATGGGATTTATTTAGCTAACCACCCCCACCTTCCTATACAGGAAGAAATGATTTCTGCGGTGTAGCAGGAGTCTTATGTTCTTCCAGTGACAAATCTCCTGTTTCTGCTGGGCCCCAGTCTCACTCAGGCCTAGGCAGCTGCATCCAGTCCTTTGCTCCGTCCTAACCCAGGTGTGGGTCACAGCCTCTTTGATTGATTAATTCAACACATCACACCTCTAGAGCCTTCATGAGCTACAGACTTTGTGGAATGTTTAAACGAGTGCTGGTGCAGGGGTGCTTGTTTCTTGCCACCAGAGGACAAGGGGGGACCGGACACGGCACTTCAAGGCCTGCCTGGGACGCCTCACCGGTTCGCCCTCCCAAGTGTCCAGGCTTCTGTTTTTCTCTTCCCTGCCTCCTTGCTCAGCTCTGTGTGCAACTTCATCCTCAAGTCCCTTTTCTTTTCTCTTTAGGGGCAGTTTGTCTGATTTCTGAAGTTAAATCCATGCTACGGGGCCTCGCTTCTTCCACCTGATGCAGCCTGTGAAGGTATGGTTGCCTAATTTAAGGTCATCTGCTCCAGAGACAAATCCTTCCATGACAAATATTTGGTTGGTGATAATACTAAATAATTGTTTTTCCCTCTCTCTGTTGTTCTGTGGATGGAAAAAAAAAAATCCTACGTATTGTTGAACAGGAAGGTTTGCCTGTCACCTGCCTATCAAAGTTTGAGTGACCTTTCCAAGGACCAGACTGAGACAGCATCGGGACAAGTTTGCTAGGGTGAGTGGTTCCTAGGCTGCATTAGTGGAAGGTCTCACAGCAGGGAAGTTTGCATGCTCCAGCTTCACCTGGGAGCAGAGAAAGTCCTTTAGGCAGTGGCGGCCTTGGGGAGTAGGAGCTGGCATTCACTGCTGTCTTCTGTGTACCTTGGTTTTGAGCGCCCCAGGGCTCAGAAATCACAGTCCCGCTGTTTTTGGTGAGTTGAAACCTCTCCACTTCTCTCTAACAGAAAGCAGCAGATCATCTGTGTTGAACTACAAAGGATGCTGGTGAATTAGTATTTGATGCCTAGATAGGTTCCACTGGCTGTGAATTCTACATGTGGATGTCTTGGGAGCCTGGATTTTGTGGCGCTTACTTTTCCCTTGCTTTGGTTCATTCACCTTTACAAGCTTTGCTGGTGAATCAGAAATCTTCTACGACTAGTCCGTCACCTGGATTCATGTTGTAAATCACAGCCGACGGATGGTGCTATGGACTGTTTACATCTGCTCCCGGATCCATGTTGGAACCCCAGTCCCCAGCTGTGATGGTGTTTGGAGGTGGGGCCTTTGGGAAGTAATCAGGTAATTGGGAAGTAATCCCATGATGGGACTGCTGTCCTTACAAGGGGGTAAAGAGACCAGAGCTGTCTCTGTCTCTGCCACCGGAATATGTCAAGAAAGTGACCAGGAAGATGGTCTCCTCCCCAAGAACCTGACCACCCTGGCACCCTGATGGCAGATGTCTGGCCCCAGAACTGTGAGATATAAATGTCTGTTGCTTAACCCACCCACCACCCCCGTCTCTGGTATTCTGTGATAGTGGTCTGAACTGACCAAGACACGCTGCGAAACTAACTGAGAGAAATGGATTAAGGATGTGTAAGGTTCTGTGCTTGGTTAGATAAATAACCCAGACACACAAACGCAGTCGGGGAGAGATGCAGCATTTAGGAAGATGACTCAGATGACACATGCTCCCAAGAAGGTGTTAGTGTGACGTGGTTCCCCAGAGAGCACATTCTAACTTAGGTAGAGGCACAGACGACAGAGTGAAGAAGGCAGTAATCCTGTTAGTTTGACCCTGGTCAGACCAAATCTGGACCACCAGGTCCAGGTACCACAGTTTAAAATGGATGTTGTGAATTGGATTCACTCCATGGAAAGTGACCAAGATGGTTACAGAAGCTTAAAATGGCAGTACTTTAAGAGCGAATCCTGGCAAGTGGCTGTGGGACCAACGATGCATAGAAAATCTCACACTTTTATGCGTTTGGCGGTATTTTATGTTACAAATGACATTCTTGTTTACTTTAGGACCATTTATGATCTCCTGCTGTGATCTCATAGTAGGAATTTGAATTTTTATCTTCTTTTTATAAGCTACAGGGATGCAAGTTATGTTTCAGTTCAACACACTGTTGTAGAAGGGCAGAGGGGAGGGTCTCCAGAGTATTTTTATTTTAAAGCTCTTATTTTCATCATACAAGTAATACAAGAACCGTGTAGAAAAATCAGAAAATACAGATAAGAACACAAAATAAAAATCTACCATAAACCAACCCATCACAAATAACCACTGTGTTTCTTCCACCAGAGACCCTGGGAATGCATCTGAAATGGGGCTGATCGGGGGACAGCGCTCACTGCAGCAGCCCTGGGGTGTCTAGAAAGGGCTTTGTGAGGAAACCCACAGCTGGGTCTGCTCTGGTTGAGTGATTTTGGGCAAGGTCTGTGGAAACAGAGGTTTTCTCTGGATTGCGTGTTGTCAGAAAATAGAAACACTTCTAACACTGGGCATCTGAATAAATCTCATTTACAGGGGTGGCAGTGACAGCCGTAGCTGGTAGGAGTCCCAGCTGAGCAGGCGGGGATTTTGGTGTCTGGGTGTCACCGTGCCTCGGGCGCGGCTTGCTGTGTTGTGTCTCAGGGTGACCTCTTTGACACAGATGCTCTGTGATACTGGTTATGGCTTAGGTGTGAGCATCACTGCAGTCCTGGATGTCAAGGGTGGCCTGGTTTGGTTGGCTGGCCTGTAAGAGCTTATTCACACATTGGGACTTAAAAAGTGGAGACTCAGAGGGTTTGGGGAATTTCCCAAAGACAAACACTTCTGAGCTGAGGACATGTTCCTGCCTTAACCTCCTGCTCCTTCTCTCCTGATGCCGCTGCTGTTGCTCACCAGGAGGCAGGGTGACTGTGGCAATGGGAGACAGAATAGTGGAAAGGCATTCATGCTCTAAGGTTCCTCTGGGAGCCGCCCCTCAGAAAGAAGACCTCCCTCTCGTGGTGCTGGTGGCACCATCCACCCAGTGGGGCCTCCTCGGGTCCCCAAGCCCACCGGGTCCTCAGGGAAGAGAGATCCTGGGGGAGAGCCCGCTCTCCCAGCAGACACAGAACCAGACATTATCAGGAAACGTAATGAGACTCAGAGAGGAAGCTGAGGACATGAAGACTCAGAACAATGGTACTGGGTTCAGATTTGAAAAGTGATCCTTGGCCTGCATGGTGGGCAGTGGTACAGATCAGCCTTGAGCAGGGCAGAGGGCGTCTCTGGAGCCACCAGACTTCCTCTCTCTAAGTCACTAACACAGCAGCCCTGGACTCCAGTAATGGTGGAGAACTCAGCAGTTCAGAAATCAGGGACTCTGTTGTGAATGACTGTAGACATTCTTGCGACTGGTTTCTGCCACATTAAATTTCACTGGCTCCAACCTGGGGCCCAGAGGGTGTTGGGGAACAAAGGACCAAGGACTGGGTGCCAGCCCACGAAGCCATTGCCACACAAACAGCAAAAGTGTCTTGTTCTGTCAACGTTGCTTCTCTGTCTGTCTGTTTGTCTGTCTTGGGAGGTGCAGGGTTTTGGCAAGAACGCCTGAAGTGTCTGTAACTCAGAACGGGGCTGTGCTATTTCTGTCCTGAAAATACTTTCTTAATTAAAGAACATTTGACAATAGTGTTTCCTGTGAAGACTGGCAGTGAGCTGTTGCTCTGACGCAGCTGGAGTTCAGCCCTAGCCCAAGGGCATGAAGAAGGGAGCAGAAGCAAACACTGTGAAGTCTTGTGAAGCACACAGCTGCTGAGTAGAAGTGGCCGGATTTCAGAAAACCATGGGGCCAGGAAGGAGGGCCCTGGATGACATCCCAGAGAAGTCACCAAGACTCCGCTGGTGGCCTGTCCTAGTTTTGAAACACTGTTAGGAAAAACTTTTTTTTTTTAAATGTATCTGAAAATTTTCATAGTGCTCATTCAACTCACGTTTTCATGTTTATTTTCAGGACTGTGTCTAGTGAAAAATATTTTACTGAGAAGGGATAAATGTAGGGAGCATACAGTTATGTCTGGGCACAAAGTATGTTTCATCCAGAGAATGCAGACTGAGTGTGGACTGTTGTCAGGTGTCCTTGCTGCTTCCCAAACTTGGCAGCTTAGAACAGCGACTGGTTTCTGCAGGTTAGGAAAGTGGGAGCAGCTTGGCTGGGTGTCTCTCAAGGTCCAGGTCCAGCCCTCGCTGCAACTGCAGTCACGTCAAGGCTCATTTGGGGCTGAAACTTCTGCTCCCAGGCCACTCCCCGGTGTGTCAGGGCCCGGACCTCTCCACGGGCGCACCCTACAAGGCAGCTGGCTGGGCCAGAGCAGGAGATCCGAGAGCAGGGAGCACAAGCGGACACTCAGGACAGGTGCTGTGCTGTCTCATAGCACAGTCTCCAAAGTGGCATGCCCTCAGCTCTGCCTTCTGCTGCTGTCCACAGACGAGTGGGGTGTGGATGCCAGCAGGTGGGTGGCATGCGGACTGTCCTGAGACCCCCACCACAGCTGTTAAGTAGTTTCCAATTTAAAACCATCTCTTTCTCTTTTAGGTGACATATTACCTCTGAATAAACATTTTGTCTGGTTTGGATATCCACATTCATTCTGCAGCATAGATAAATCTTCCAGGTTATTATTTTCTTTGAATCCTGTGATCATATCCTGCCTGCTCCTCCTTCCTTCTCCCATTCCCATTATTTCTTATAATATTCAAAATGTGATGGCTGAGACCTGTTATGGGTTGGATTGTGTCCCTGCAAATTCATACACTGAAGCCCTAGTCCCAGGACCTAAAAACGTGACTGCATTAGGAGACTGTCTGCCAAGAGGTAATTAAGAAAAAAATGAGGTCATTAAGGTGGGTCCAATCTACTGAGACTGGTGTCCTTGTGAGAAGAGGAGGCTGGGACACAAGCCACTGAGGGGAACATGTGAGGTCACAGCAAGGAGGCGGCCATCTGCGAGCCAAGGAGGGAGGCCTCAGGAGGAAGCAAAGCTGCCGACACCTTGAACTTGGACCTGCGGCTTCCAGAGCTGTGTGCACGCAACCTTCTGTTGGGTAAGCTGCCAGTGCTTTGTGGTTGTAGCCCTAGCAAACTAGTGCAAAACAGGAGGGTTTTCCTGTCTCTTTTAATCAATGAAATTGACTTTCCTATGATTAGGTGGGAATAAGAGAAGACATGAAGATCCAATGGAGCTTAAATTAATCAATACAAAAAGTAAGCAATAAGCAAGATTTAAGAGACAATATAGATTTTAACAGATTAACTATTTTTGTTGGGGTGACATCGGAGAATAAAACAACCACTGAGTGATTAAAATTTAGACCAAATATTCGGAATGCTTTATTACATACTGATACAGAATACTGATCAGTGGAGCAGGTTACTGTAGGGACAACAGCAGAGTCCTGTTCTGAAGGTCCTATCAACACTAGGGTTTATGACCTTGATGTTGGATCAGTACATCCCAGTCGTGTAACTGTGATTAATGGTTTCTTCGAAGATGAAAGTTCTTGGTGTTGGGAAGCCCGGGAGCCAGCAGCCTAGGTGGGTGCCAGAGACGCTCAGGGCCCTGGCGGACATCTCTCTCAGCAGACAGCCCAGCCAGAGTGGGGACACTTTGGGGGATTACAGGTTGGAGGGAGTCACTGTCTCATTGATGCTTCAGAAAGTCCACTTTGGGAAGGGATGTGAGATGCACCGTCGGGGCAGGAGCTTTGTCAGGGCCTGATGGGTGAGCCGGGGACAAGATCCAGCTTGGGCCAGGGCTATGGAGGGGAAGCACTGTGGGAACTGGCCATAGGCTCTGGAGGAAGAGCTGACAGTCACCAGGGCACAAGGAAAGTGGGGGACTGGGAGGCCCCAGGTGTCTGGGCTCAGCAACCAGGGGAGGCGGGGCTGCCTCCTGGGGTGTGGGGAGCAGCAGGCTCACAGTCCTGTGAGGGGCCTGTCAGCCTCAAGGTGAGGGGGGGGGACATAGTGGTCAGACAGATGTGTCTGACCTGGAGAAGGGTCCAGGGAGGAATAGGAGAGGCCAGGTGGGGGCAGGTGGGTTACAGCAGACTCCATGCAGGGGACTGTGGTCCTGATGGAAGCAGCTCAGAGCCAGAGAGGAGTGGCTGTCAGGTGCTCAGCTTCACTCTACTGTTTCTTTCTAAGGCCACTGTGTCAGAGTTTGAAACACTGCCAGGGTACCCCTGAGCCCAGTTCTGCCCTGGCTTCATCCAAGGGGCTCAGGTGGAAAACAGAACCACTGCAGACCCTGCCCACGTCCCCACAGGGAATGAACCCCATCAGGGCACTGGGCTCACAGACTTCAGGAGACCATGGCCCTCAGGATTGATCTTCTTCCTTGCTTTGGCCTGTTGGTCAGAGATCCAGGTACCCTATCCTGGCTCCACCCTCTCGGGCCTGGGTTTTGGGACAAGCTGGGGACAGTATAAGACCCTCATGCTCTTTTATCTGCCTGGGGGTGAGAATGTCTTAAAAGCTGCATTGGCTGATTTCAAAGGTCTGAGTGTTTCCAGCAGGAATGGGGGGAGGGAAGGGTGTGAGGTTCCTACATCATTAGGGCTTTCCCAGGGTAAAGAGCTGTGCCTTCTTCTGGCCAGTCCACTCCCCACACCATCCACTTAGGAAGCTCAGGTCCAGGAGTATGAGGGCCAAGGCTCTCCCCTAGCTTATCTGTGACTTCCCATTCCCACAGCCCCATCACATGCCTTTAATCAATGCATTTCTCTTCTCCAGGGTACATTCACAGTGGTTTCAGAATTACTAGCTACTACTGTTCTCCTTTTGCAGAATTCCTGTGGCTGTTCAGGGTTCTTTGTGTTTCCACACGAATGTTAGGAATATTTGTTCTGTTCCTGTGAGAAGTGCCACTACGGTTTATTTTACCTTATAGAAGTATAGTCAATTCACACTGTTCTGTTATTTTCTGGTGTAGCGCACAGTGATTTGACCAGACTTGCTTTGAATTTGAGCACTGCTTTGGACAGAATGGACATTTTAACAATATTAATTCTTTCTTTCCGTGAGCAGAGGGTATCTTTCCTCTTATTTGTGTCTGTTCAGTTTCTTTCCTCGGTGTCTTAGAATTTTCAGTGTGCAGGTCTTTCACAGCCTTGACTAAATGTATTCCCAGGTTTTTTTTTTTTTTTGATGCAATTGTAAATGTGTGTGTGTGTTTTTTTAAAAACTTTCTCTTTCTAATGGTTCATTATTAATGTATAGAAAGGCAACTGATTTTTGTGTATTGATTTTGTACCTTGTAGCTTTACTGAAATCATTCATTAATTATAACAGGTTTTTGATGGTTTGATGTGGAAAACTAGAAACCAAAAATCACCCTGTTAGGACTCCATCCAGGTCATCCACAGCACCTAAGACACAGCGGCTCCTAATCTTCCCACACTGCCTCTAAGTTACATGTGGACTCCTGCAAGGGCGATGAGCATCAGCACTTTGGGTGAACTGGATCTGGTTAAGGGTGGGCCTCTATAAGGAAGTCTGATGTCTTCTCTGCTTTTTTTTTGGCGTGGTGTTGACTTGGTTGTTTTGAGAAGTACTCTGTAGTAATGCCAAGTGTATAAAGAACTTTAAATAGCATTACGGAGTACTCACGTTGGCCACTCCAGTGGGTTTACCTGGGGATACTCTCTCAAGGAACCAGCGCATAAACCCCAAGTGAAGAAATTTTATGGTTCCACCTTGTAATCCCATTCGCGGGCCCACTTCAACCTCACCATGGCCCCAAGCTATGGAAATGTCTCTTTCCATTCTGATCCAGTTTTCTTTTTCTGAAACCATTATGAGACTTTCCCTCGTTTTCAAAATCTGACTTAATTTAAAGTGCACAGTGATCTGTGTGGCTTCTTTCACCTTGAATGTTTTCAGTGTTCATCTGAGCTGTAATAGGAACCATCAGGGCTTCATTCATTCTTTTCCCACTGTGATTAAAAATGTGTAACATAACATTTACTATTTAAACCATTTTAAACACACAGTTCCATGGCCTTAACTACATTTATAGTGGTGTGTGAATATCCTCACCATTCATCTCCAGAACTTACTCAGTTTCCCCAAGTGAAACCGTATCCACTAAACTCCCTTCAGCCCCTGGCAATGACATTCTTTCTATCTCTGAATTTAACTTCTCTGGATACCATGTATAAGTGGAATCATATAACATTTGTCCTTCTGTGTCTAGCTTATTTCACGTAGCACAGTGACTTCAGGATTTATCCACCTTGTAACATGTGTCATAATTCCTTAGTTGTTAAGGCTGTGTAGTGCCCCATTGTGTCTACACCACATTTTGTTTATCCATTCATCTGCTGATGGACACTTGAGTTGCTTCCACCTTTTGCTATTGTGATTAATGCTATGATGACCATGGGTGTGCCCATGTCTGTTCCAGTCCCTGCTTTCAAGTATTTTGATCACACACCCCGAAGTGGAATTGTTGGGTCCCATGTTAACCCCATGTGTAAGATTTTGAGGAACTGCCATGTTGTTTTCCACAGTGATTGCACCATTTTACTTTATTCCCTTATTTGGCAGGATCATAGGGCAGTTTGTGGACAGACCTCATTTGTTTATCTATTCAGCCTGTGACGAATATTTCAGTTGTTCTACCTTTTCCACCGTTGTGAATATTGCTGCTGTGAATGTTCATGCACAGTTTTTTTGAACAACTCTTTTTAATGCTTTGATGTCTATATCTAGGAGTGAGGTTGTTCAACCATAAGGTAACTGTATTTTAGTCTTTTTGAGGAAATGACAAACTGTTGTCAATATAGTCTGTGCCATTTTCCAATTCCACAAGTAAAGTTTAAGGGTTTCAGTTTCTCTGCAGGTTTGCCAATATTTGTTATTTTTATTTAGGTTTTTTTTTTTAAATTGTAAGCAATCTAGTGTGTTTGAAGCGGTATGACATCATACTGATTTGTATTTCCATCATGACTAATGATATTTTCCTGTGCTTGTTGACTATTTGTATGTCTTGTCTGGAGAAGGGTCTATTTGAGTTCTTTGACTGTTTAAAAAGTTGGCTTGTTTGTCTTTCAGTTTATGAGTTGTAAAAGTTCTTAGTATATTCTTGATAAAGATTCTTTTCAGATACATAATTTGAGAATATTTTCCTTGATTTTGTGGGCTGTCTTTTCACTTTCTGGATAGCATCTTTGATACACAAAATTTTTAATTTTGAGGAAATGCAATTTATCTTTTTTCTTTCATTGCTTGTGTTTTGGTGTCAGATCTAAGAAAATGGCTAAATCCAAGGTCATGAGGATTTATTCCCATTTTTTGGGGACAGCTTATACAGCTGTCCCTCTCTGTCTGTGAGGTATTAGTTCCAGTGCTCAAGTCCTTTGTATAAAATGGTGTAGTAGTTGCAAATAATCTAAGCGTATCTTCCTGCTTACTTTAAATCATTTCTAGATCACTTATAATACCTAGTACAATGTAAATGATATGTAAAGAGTTCTGGAAAAATGTAATGTGAAATAGTTGCTGGCATGCAGCAAATTCAAGTATTTCTGTATGGAACTTTCTCAAAATATGTTTTTGTTTTTCTTCTCATATCTGAAGTTGGTTGATTCTGTGGATGTGGAAACTACAGATAAGAAGGGTTGATTGTAATTTTATTTCTTGTTAAATTTAAGCTTTTTATCTATCTTGAATTAGTTTTGTGTGTGGTGTGAAGTAAGGATCCAATTTTTTTCCTCTGCACTTGGAGCCACACCCTATCGCCTTTCCCAGATGTGCTTTTGGAGTCTCCTTCCCTCCCCCCAGCAGAAATACTGGGCTTGAGGCCCGCAAACTCTCCCTTCCCATCAGGCCTCACCACTGAGCCACAGGGTCAGCCTTGCATAGCCCTCTTTCCCCATGGGAAAATCACGCCGGTGAAAGGAATGTGGAGTCCTGCTTGTCAGCGTGACAGACAGGGAACAGGGACAGCGACAAAAGCGCCTCGAGGAACCCAGGACTATAGCACCCAGAAACCCTTGCGTGGTGTGGTACTACAGTACCCAGAATCCTCAGTGTGCCCCATCCTGGGACTACAGCACCCAGGATCCTTAGCGTTTCTGCTCATCCTGGGACTACAGTACCAGAATCCTCAGCATGCCCCCCCCATCCTGGGACTACAATACCCAGGACCCTCAGCGTTCCCGCCCACCCAGGGACTACAGTACCCAGATTCTGCGTGTGTCCCCCCTCCTCTAATCCTGGGGCTACAGTACTCAGAGGTCTCAGTGTTACCTGATCCCCACCAGGGCCAGTCCTGGGATTACAGCACCCAGAAACCCTTACGTGGTGTGGTACTACAGTACCCAGAAGCCTTGGTGTGCTCCCATCCTGAGGTTACAGTACCCAGAATCCTCCGTATGGCCCTGGACTGCAATGCCAGGGACCGCAGTAATCCAATCTGTTTCACTGGCAGCGGAGGCCTCCTTCCTCAGACTGCAGTTTGTTACCTGGTTGGTTGCCACTCTGGCGCCACTCTTTCTTGCTCTCCTTTTTTCCCCTGGAAGGTGGGCAACCAGAACCCATGAGCGTGGGCCTGCAGCAGCCTGGGCAAACCTCACGGGCATGGGTCTGTCCCCAGTTTCCACAGGGTGGACTTAGGCCCAGGGACTCCTTAAGCTGCTGGCTGTACTGCATCTCTGTGTGCTCCTGTGGGGCCCTGAGTCCTTTCCACTGGCATCCAGGGTCTCATGTTAGTGATGGTCACCTGGTTCCAGAGGCATCAGCGCCTAAACCCCAGGTTTCTGCCCAGCCCAATCTTTGAACCTCTGTGACTTCCCTACTAGCCCCAGGGCTTGAGAACTGTTCCATCTGGTGGGAAGGCCTTTCCAGCCTGGCACTCTCTTGCTTCTCCCTCCCATTTGTTATAGAACTGGTTGACTGGACCTGTGTCTGGGTCCCAGGCCAGGACCCCTTGCCTTGGCCAGGGACGTTCTTTTTCTGATGAGGTTCACGCAGCCAATAATGAGACAGATGCTGAGACCGGAAGACCATAAGCTTTACTCAATGGCCAAAGACTGGCAAAGTGGTAACCTAGCTCGCAGATCAGCTTCTCAACCCACGTCAGTTGCAGACACCAAATATATAGAAGGCTCGAAGTGAAGGGGCAGGTTGTGGGGTTGGGGTGGTCTGGTCAGGGTAGGGTGGGTGGAGATTGGAAAGAGTGGGAGGAATATTCATGACTAAACAGGGGTGTGGTTGGACCTGGCACTGATGCAACTCCTTTTCAATCCTTGTGTGGGAGTTTTGGGTTGTTTTCATGGCAATTGTCAACTGTCATGGTGCTGTTTGGATGTGTCATTTAGCATGCTATGTATTACAAGGAGCCTGTAATAAGGCTCAAGGTTGACTGGAAGTAAGATCCTCTGCAGTCTTGGGCCTAGTTTGTTCTAATCAGTTTTTGTGTTTTTCTCTATGCAGCTTCCTCCTGAAACTTAGATAAGAGTAATTGGGTTCCACTCGAGGGAGGGGCAGGGGTATGAACGTGGGGAAACAGAGTCTGATATTTCAACATTTTGATGTCTCTTGTATCTTTTCTGTTGTATGAAAAATTCTGAAGTTGCATAATTGTAAAAAAATTCAGAATTGTTTGTTTTTTTAAATAAAAGTTGACAGTCTACAATCTTTAGGAATATTCAGTAGCTACTTAGAACTCCTTATTTGATATGAGTGGGTCTTTTTAATGAGATTTTTGTCTGACTGCATTGTGTAATATCCTCTGAGGCACCACTTTGATATTTCTGCTGTCTTAACAAAGGATTTTCCATTCACATGTGCTTTCCTGACCATGCCCTGCATTTTATCTTTGTTTAGAATCCTTTTTTTCAGGAGGAGGTAATAAAGGTTATTTTGGGAGATACTGTTAAACAAAAGTTGTGTGCGTTAGCAACGTAACTCAACATCCTTGACTTGGTATAAGAGTAACACATGTTCTTGCTTTCCTGTGTTCTGTTAAATCACCACAAGCTAAATAGCTTTGTGAAACTGATATGCTGAAATTTAGCTCTACTGTTTTTGCTTATGCTCTGATGCCAAACCAAGCTGTTCATAAGTTTCTTTGATCTCTGAGTCAAGCTCATCATCACTGTCATCCAAGTGTGGATCACCAGCCCCTGATAAATCTGTTCCATTTTCTTCCTAATCTGGAAAAAAAAAAGTCTTTCAAGGAATTCTTGATATTTCTCTTCATAATCTGGATGAACTGCAGGGAAAGGAATGCCATCAGATGTGTAGAATATTGGTTCATTCATAAAATAGTCTCACTTTCAGGTGCTGCTTCTCTGTTGCGGTTGCATGGATTCTACCCCAGTTACTTGACCAGAGTTCTACAAGTTTCATGAGCATCTGATTTATATGTCTGTGGCCATTTGCATCTAGGATGACATTTTCAATTCTCTGAATAATTTCTTGCATACCAGTCTTTCCTTTTTCCTTCCAGCATCTTCCAAACTGACCCTGTCAACTTCAGTAACTGTACTGCACAAATTAAGTTGTTGCCCGGAGGGTTAGAAAAAAGGACATTCAACAACCCCTGAAGACAGCCTGAAGAAGACCTGCTCTCATAACCTGGCCCATTTTTTCCCTTGATCTTCAGGTTAAGATAAATTTCTTCCAGGAAGAGTACAAATACATGGAATTGTTTTCAAGTAGCTTCATTCTTTTTGCAGGTTGGTCCTTAACTTCATATTAATTCTGATAGCTTTAAAGTAGCAATTGGTGGAAACTACCACTCTCTGGAAGTTGCCAATTGCTAGCTGTCATGTAAGAGGATTTGAGAAAGATATGGCCCGTTGATACATGACTTTCCTGTGTTCTTGCAAAACATCATCTATTGTAACACAGCCATTCACTGTCTCTGCAAACCGTTCAGTTTCAGTTTCCAAACCTATGAAATGATTTGTAAGATGACTCAAAAAGTCTTGAACATATTCGTATAGAGTGGGATAATCCTCACAACCATCCCGGTAGGATTCTGTATAATTAGAGGAACAAATTGGAGGGTAATATTCAGGGTGTTCACAGACAGCTTTGATGTGAATAAGGAGCCACAACCACCTGAGGCTTACCAGTGCTGACCCCAAGCTCTGCAGCGGGGTGTCAACCTGTGAACTCGGCTTGTTCCCAGGAGGGCTCCCCTACAGGGTGGTTCTCGGAGAGAAGTGCCTATAGTCCGTTTCTAAATTTTAGCATGTTATGTTATCTGGAGAGATGGAATCCCCCACCAGCAAGTTCTGGCCCCTTTTTATTCAATTGTCCTTCTTTTAGTTCTCTCTCTCCTTTTTGCCTTTTAGTTTAAGCAGCAAAGGAAGCAGCAGCTAGGAGACACTCAGTACTTTCTGGAAATCTTAACTAGTTCACCCAATGCTTGGGCTCATTTTGAACTTTCCACATGACTGTAGGAACAGTGTTACTAAACTTTCTGACACTACCTAACAAAGGTCCTCTTTCCTCTAGTTTGTAGTCAGAATTTTTGATACTATCCTTTAGGTCCTCAACAACAGCCTCCTCAAAATATGGACTTATATTAATAGTATGTTCACACCAAGTCAAGCTTTCACTAACGCTTCTGAAATCCTTTTCACTTTCTCCCGCTGCTTGATATCAAAGCCATTCCCACATTTTAGGTTTTGGTTATAACTGCTATAGGTACCAAAATTTGTATGAATCATGTAATGCTTCTTAACAAATTACGGTGCAGTTTATCAACTTAGCAAAAACTTATGTTCTCCCACAGTTTCTGTGGGTTCAGTATCCAGGAGGGGATTAGCTGGGTGGTTCTGACTCACGACCTCTCATGAAGTTGCAGCCAGGTCATCATCATCATTATCATCTGGTGCTGTAAGATCTGCCTCTAAGGTGAGTGTTACTCCTTTGCCTGGTACATTATTGCTGGTGGAGGGCAGTTCCTCCCGGTTCCCTGCATGTGTTTGCTTGAGTGTGCTCACAGTGTGTGGCTCCAGGCGTCCCCCAGAGTCTGTGAACTGAGAGAGACGTCAAGAAGGAATATCCTGTGCCTTAGATCTGTTCTCCAAAGTTCCAAACATCACATGCTTTAAAATTTTTATTTTACTTTTAGTTTTTAACACCGTTACCGTGGTATGGTTCCTGTACAGTAAACTACACATATTTCAAATGTACAATCTGATGAATTTTTTAGATGTCTACACCCATGAAACCACCACCACAATCAAGATAGCTAACATTTCCATCACTTCTCAGGAAGTCCAAATTTTAAACTCCTGATTTGTCTCTTCCCACCCCGTTTACCCCCTGGTAACCATAAGTTTGTTCTCTATGTCTGTGAGTCTGTTTATGTTTTGTCTTTAAGGTCACTTGCGTCCTTTTTTTTTCCTTAAAGTTTCCACATATAAGCAGTATCATATATCATTTTTCTTTCTATTTCTGGCTATGTCAGGTGAGTTTTTGTTTGTTAAGTGGAAAAGTCTAAATTCAGCCCACACCCAAGGGTAGAGGAATTAGGCTCTTTTGAAGAAATGACCAAGGAATTTGTGGACCTATTTAAACCATCACAGTAGGAGCATTTTATTTCTTTTCACTCAGGGATCACAGTCCTTTCTACCTGATGTGAAGTTTCTGAAAACACTTGCTTCATATATCTGGTCATTTTTCTAGTTGCTTATGGTAATGGGCTAGTCTCACACTAGTGATATCAGAGATCTCAACGCACTGATTTGGACCTTACATGCAGATTTTTCTTCTCTCTGGCTTCAACTTCCTCACCTTTAAAGTGGAAACTTTTGACTTAAAAAAAGAGACAGCAACAGAAAGATATCATTTGTTTTCTGCTTCCATTCCCAAAGCAGTCAACCATTTCCTTATTTACCTTTGAGTCACCTTAGATTTGGAAAGAGAATGTTAAGTAGCAACAATAGTCTACTTTATTATACAAATTATCTAACATTTGATTCTGACTGCCTATTGCCCAACACAGGCCCAGGTATTGAAGGCACTAATAAAAGTGTGAATGACTCCTGGGCATATATTCAGAGGGAACTTTAACTTGAAAAGACACATGCACCCCAATGTTTGTAGCAGCACTATTTACAACAGCCAAGACATGGAAACAACTTAAATGTCCAACAACAGGTGGCTGGTTAAAGAAGTTGTGGTATATTTATACAATGGAATAATACTCAATCATAAAAAAGAATACAGTAATGCCATTTGCAGCAACCTGGATGGACCTGGAGATTGTCACTTTAAGTGAAGTAAGCCAGAAAGAGAAAGAAAAATATCATATGATATCCCTTATATGTGGACTATTAAAAAAGTGACAAATGAACTTATTTACAAAACAGAAACAGACACAGACATAGAAAACAAAATTATAGAAACAAAGTGGGGGAAAGAGGGTGGAAAGGTATAAATGGGGAGTTCAAGATTTGCAGATACTACTATATACAAACAAATAACAAGATTCTACTGTAGAGCACAGGGAACTATATTCAATATCCTGTAGTAAACTATCATGGAAAAGAATATGAAAAGGAATATATATATGTATGTATATATATGACTGAACTATTGTGCTGTGCCCCAGAAATTGACACAACATTATAAATGGACTAGACTTCAATTAAAAAAAAAAAAGTGTGAGTGACTCAGTACTGCCATCTTTTTCCATCTTGCACTAGCCCTGGAATGTGAGCACAAGGAACAGGGAAATACAGAAGTAAGACAGGGGCCAAGATGCTAGCTGAGGAAGATGTAGCTCTGGAAAGGCACGGGCAGCTCACTTCTTATTGTTAATGAAAACTGATTATGGTCTAGATGTCGATACTTCTCCACTTGTGTGCTCTGTGGAACCATGTCTGGGAAGTGTTGGAAAGGGGCCCCCAGGCCCTGTCTGATACTTTCATGTTTGTAGGTGTCTAATGAAAATAAGCACAACCTAAAAGTTGGGAATTATGTTTTATTTGGGGATGTGGCTGAGGATGATAGCCTGGAAACAGCTCCTCATGTAGCTCTGAGGAACTGTTCCAAAGAGGTAGGGAGGAGCCAGGTTATATAAGAGATTTTGCTGGAAAAAAAAAAAGCATTCAAACATTAAAAGACTATTGCTAATAATGAAAAACATACATCTCAGGTTAAGAATTTTAGTGTTTTTCTGTGCATGGGAAGATTCGAGAATCTGGGCTCATTGAAATTATTCCTTTGATATGCTCCTTAACTGTCTAGGGTCAGTATCCTGTTTTTGTTTTGTTTTGCTTTTAATTCTAAATTCCCCTCAGGGTGCACTTTTGGGAGGGGGCTGCTGCAGTGACTGATGGCTTGATGGCAGCATAATCTGTCTACACGGACCTGTACCCATGTTATTATGTCTGCACACATAATCTGTGTCTGTACATGGATAAATGATCTTTGCCTCTTCTTCTGGGTCCTAAAACATCCCATCAAAGGCACTTATGGTAGGTTGGCTCTTGATCTCTCTCCTGGGAATAGAAGCCACACTGATAAGGTAATTTATAGCTGTAGTCATTCCTCAGAAGTTTCTGCTTTTATTCAGATAAGGAGAGCTCCAAGCAGGCTTTTTTCCTGCATCTAAATCTCAGGTATCTTCCACTTAAAGTGTCTTTATACCAACTATGGGGTTCTGGCTGGCTTTCCATACCTACAAATTTGTTCTCCTTTTTCAGGATTCCTTTATCTAGTCTGAGCCCCTTGCCTTTTCCACAAGAATTTTAGATTGGTTGTCAATTTCTGCAAAACACCACCTGGGATTTTGGGAGGAAGAGCTGACAGTCACCAAGGCACAAGGAAAGTGGGGAACTGGGAAGACCCTGGTGTCTTGGCTCAGCAAGCAGGGAAGGTGGGGCTGCCTCCTGGGGTGTGGGGAGTGGCAGGACAACAGTCCTGTGTGGAGTCTGTCAGCCTCAAGGTGAGAGGGGGATGCAGTGGTTAGACAGATGCATCTGGCCTGGGAGTGGGGTCCAGGGAGGAAGAGGAGAGGCTGGGTGGGGGCTGGTGGGTTACAGCAGACATACTATCCCCAAAGTGAGAGGGAGACACAGTGTTTGCACAGATGCATCGGGCCTGGGAGAGGGGTCCAGGGAGGAAGAGGAGAGCCCAGGTTGGGGCAGGTGGGTTACAGCAGACTCCATGCAGGGGACTGCGGTCCTGATGGAAGCAGCTCAGAGCCAGAGAGGAGTGGCTGTCAGGTGCTCAGCTTCACTCTCCTGTTCCTTTATAAAGCCACTGTGTGAGGCTGAAACACTGCCAGGGGATCCCTGAGTCCAGTTCTGTCCTAGCTTCATCCAAGTGGCACAGGTGGAAAATAGAACCACTGCAGGCCCTGCCCTTGTCCCCACAGGGAATGAATCCCTTCAGGGAACTGGGCTCACAGACTTCAGGAGACCCCTTCCCTCAGGACTGGTCTTCTTCCTTGCTTTGGCCTGCTGGTCAGAGATCCAGTTACCCCATCCTGGCTCCACCCTCCAGGGCCTGGATTCTGGGACAGCTTGGGGGTAGTGCAAGACCCTCATGCTCCTTTATCTGCCTGAGGGTGAGAATGTCTTACAAGCTGCATTAGCTGATTTCAAAGGCCTGAGTGTTTCCTGCAGGTATGGGGGAAAGGAAGGTGTGTGTTGTTCATACATCTGCAGGACCTTCCCAGGGTAAAGAGCTGTGCCTTCCCCTGGCCAGTCCACTCCCCACACCATCCACCTAGGAAACTCAGATGTAGGAGTATGAGGGCCAAGGCTCTCCCCTTGATCATCTGTGACTTCCCATTCCCACAGCGAGGAGCCTGGCTCCCACCACCTGTCCTTTATCAACTCATCTCTCTTTTCCAGGTTCCATTCACAGTGGTTTCAGAATTGTTAGCTACTACACCCTGGAAAGAACTTTATAATACAAAGCCCACAGGTTAACAGTGGTCCATTCAGCCTTTGCAGAATTATTCTGTACATTTCCAAAGTTAACTTAGGTCAGCACCTTTTGCCCCACCACCGACTGAGTTTGTACACCCATTTCTAATACAGTTAGATTCTGTCACATTGTGTGTTCCATCTTGCGATGCTGCTACACCCTAAACAGCTAAATTTGAGTAGATTATGATTGATCTTTGGGCTGTACAAATGTGTGGGCTTAGACATACTTATAGTGACACCAACCTAAAGTTTCACATGGGATACTTCAGTCCCCCAACCCCACCCTATGATCTGCTTATGTATATAATTGTGCCTTTTCCATTATTGTCATAAATAGGGTCATACTGTGTGCAGCCTCCTCAGACTGGATTCTTTCACTTAGTAATATACAAGTAAGATTTACCCTTGTCTTTCTGTGGGTTGATGGTTTAATGTCTGTTGCTGAGGAGTATTCCACTGCGAGTGTGTGGGAGGAAAATCAGTTTTCCCTCTCCCCTTCTAGGTTATTGGTTAACATCCCCCCCCCCCATAAGACAGATTATAGGGAGAAAAAGAAGCAAGTTTAATAACATGTATACCTCCTGTATACAGGGGAGATACCCAAGAAAACTGAGTCCCTACCTGAAAAGGCCAAAGGCATCACCTTAAATATCACCTTCAGCTAAAAACAAAAGCAAGGCCTTGGGGAGGGTGGAAGTCATTTATGGCAGGTTGTCATGAAAGCTCAATAAACAAGGGTGTAAGGTTTAAAGTTTGTGTCTCCATTCACTTCATTCCATGTGGCTTCCAATTGATTGTTTCTTAAGTATTTGGAGAAATTATGGATATTTGGCTCCATTTCAGTTTGAATTTCATTTAAAGGATTGAGCAGAGCCGCTGTCAGGGCGGGGCCTCCACTGGCTGTGAGGGCGGCTGGGTCGGCGCTTTCCCATTGGCTGGCCGGGCCCGGAGCCCGCCTCCCCCAGCTGCGGCGGGAACTCGCGTGTGTTCTGCCTGAGGATTTGGCGTCCTGCACAGCTGCCTGGAGCCGCATCTCCTCTGGACCTGCCGGGGCTGCAGGACAACAGGGGGTTATGTCCATGCTGACAGGAGCCCAGTCTCCTCAGGACCCAACAGGAGGTGCTGCACTGAAGGGAAGGTGAGGAGGAAGGAAAAATGAGGGAAAGTGAGGAGAAGTTTCCCACGAGGGGCTGACGGCTGAGGGGAGGCCCTCCTCAGAGGCCCCGGGAGAGGAAGGGCTGGATGTGGGAAGCTGTGGGTTTTAGTCAGGTTTTGTGTGTGGTGCAGACAGTGTGCCGTGTCCTTCTTTGGTGTGTGGTGTCCAGTTTCCCCAGCATCATTCATCGAGGGGACTGTCCTTTCCCCGGTGCAGGTTCCTGGCTCCTTTCTTGTGAGTTAACTGACCACATCCCCGTAGGTTTATTTGCAGACTCTCTCTGGTCCATGTCCTTGTTGTTGTGCCAATTCCACAATTTTTTGGTGACTGTGCTTTTGTAATGCAGTGTGAAGTCAGGGAGGGAGATGCCTCCAGCCTGTTTCCCTTTTGTAGAATCTCTTTGGCTGTTCAGGGTCCTTTGTGTTTCCACATGAATGTTAGGAATGTTTGTTCTGTTTCTGTGAAAAATACCACTGAAGTTTATTTTATTTTGTTGAAGTATAGTCAATTCAGTGTTCTGTTATTTTCTGGTGTAGGTCATGATGATTTGATGAGGCTTGCTTTGAATTTGAACACTGCTTTGGGTAGAATGGGCATTTTAACAACATTAATTCTTTTTGTCCGTGAGCAGAGGGTATCCTTCCATTTATTTGTGTCTGTTCAGCTTCTTTCCTCAGTGTTTTAGAATTTTCAGTATGCAGGTCTTTCACAGCCTTGATTCAATTTAATGCTAGGTATTTTTTTGGATGCAATTGTAAATAGGATTGTAAAAAAGTCTCTTTCTGATGTTTCATTATTAATGTATAGAAAGGCAACTGATTTTTGTGTATTGATTTTGTCCCTTGTAGCTTTACTGAAATGATTTATTAGTTCTAACAGGTTTTTGATGGTTTGATGTGGAAAACTAGAAATCAGAAGTCACCCTGTTTGGACTCCATCCAGGTCCCCCACAGCACCTAAGACACAGTGGCTCCTAATCTTCCCACAGTGCCTCTAAGTTACATGTGGACTCCTGCAAGGGCGATGAGCATCAGCACTTTGGGTGAACTGGATCGCGTTAAGGGTGGGCCTCTATAGGGAAATCTGATGTCTTCTCTGCCTTTTTTGTTGTGGTGTTTATGGTTGTTTTCAAAAGTAATTTAGTTTCTCATTAAGTTTCATAAAGTTTTCTTACAAAGTTCCGTATAAAATATTTAAATAGCATTTCGCAGTACTCGCATTTGCCACCTCACATGGAACACTCCAGATGGTTTTACCTAAAACTGGGATACTCCCCCAGGGAACCAGCACATAAACCCCAAATGAAGAAATTGTATGGTTCACCTTGTAATCGCATCCACAGGCCCACTTCAGCCTTCCCCATTGCCCCAACTTATGGATATCCTTTTTTCCATTCTGTGCCAGTTTTCTTTTTCTGAAACTGTTACTGAGAGTTTCCCTCTTTTTCAAAATCTTAATGGATTTAAGGCGCACAAGATGAATACTATCTGGGTGGCCTCTTCTGTGTGTCTCCTTTCACTTAGAATGTTTTCAATCTTTATCCAATTTGAATCATTAGTGATTCATTCACATTTTTCATTGTCATTAAAAATACAGAACATAACATTTACCATTTAAACCATTTAACTATGCAGTTCTATGGTATTAACTAGATTCACATTGTTGTACAGATGCCTCACCATCCATCTCCAGAACTTATTTATTTTCCCCAAGTGAATCCCTGTGTCCAGTGAACACTGACTCCCCTGAGCCCCTGGCAAGGACACTCCTTCTGTCTCTGCATCTGACTTCTCTGGATGCCTTGTATAAGGGGAATCATGTAATATTTGTCCTTCTGTGTCTGGCTTATTTCACTTATAGCATATTGACTTCAAGAATTATTCATGTTGCAGCATGTGTCATAATTTCCTTAGTTTTTAAGGCTGTGCAGTATCCCATTGTGTATACACTACATTTAGTTTATCCATTCATCTGTTGATGGACAGGTGAGTTATTTCCACCTTCTGCTGTTGTGATTAGTGCTGCCATGGGTATGGGTGTACCCATTTCTATTCCAGTTCCTGCTTTCAAATATTTTGAACATATATCCTGAAGTGGAATTGATGGATCACAAGTCAATCACATGTGTAAGTTTTTGAGGAACTCCTATATGGTTCTCCACTGTGGCTGCACCATTTTATTACTTCATATGGCAGAATAATATGGCAGTTTATCGATGTACCCTGTTTGTTTATCTTTTTAGCCTTTGATGGACATTTCAATTGTTCTACCTTTGGGGCCATTGCGCATAGTGCTGCTATGAATATTTGTGTGCTTTTTTTTGGTTTGTTTTAACACCTATTTTTAATGTTTTGTGGTCTATATCTAGGAGTTAGATTGTTGAACCATAACTTAACTGTATTTTTTATCTTTTTGAGGAAATGCCAAACTGGAAACTTGAACTGTACCATTTTCCAATTTTTCAAGTAATGTTTAAAAGTTTCATTTTCTCTACATTTTTGCCAATATTTTTGTTTTGTTTTGTTTTGTTTTGTTTTGTTTTCTTGACTGTAGGGCTTCTGGTGTGCTTGAAAGGATACGGTATTATGGTGTTAATTTACATTTCCATCATGACTGATTTTTAACATCTTCTCATGTGCTTGTTGACTATTTGTCTTGTCCGGAGAAGGGTCTATTTAAAAATATATTTAATTTAATTTATTAAATTATTTGTGTTTTTCTTCTTTTTCATTTTTATTAGGTAGAATTATTACTGTTTGAGCGCACATATACATTATATTGCATGTAAATACCAATATACAATATACTGAAGATTTTTTTGTTTGTTTACATATGGGGAAGGGTCTATTTAAGTCCTTTTACCATGTTAAACATTGGGTTTATTTTGTCTTTTTATGAGCTGTAAATATTCTTGATATATTCTTGATAAAATTTTTTTCAAGTATATAATATGCAAATATTTTATTTGACTTTGTGTGTTGTCTTTTCAGTTTCTGGATAGCATCCTTGATGTACAAAAGTCTTTAACTTTGAGGAAAGGCACTTTATTTTTTTCTTTCTTTGCTTGTGTCTGCTATTAAATCTAAAATAATGGCTAAATCCAAGGTCATGATGACTCATCCCCATTGTTTCTTTGAGAGTTTATATAGCTTCCCTCCCTATATGTGACATCCTGTGGATACTAAATATCTGTTGGTGCTCAAATCCATTATATAAAATGGTGTAGTATTGGCAAATAATCTAAGCACATCTTCCTGTATACTTAAAATCATCTCTAGATCACTTATAGTAAGTAATACAATGTAAATGATATATAAATAATTTTGAAGAAAATATAGTATTATTTAAATAGTTCCTGGCATGCCACAAATTCAAGTTTTTCTTTATGGAACTTTCTCAAATTGTTATTATTTTTTTATCTGAAGGTGACTGATCCTACAAATGTGGAATCAGCAGATGAGGGCTGATTGTCACTTTACCACTCTTTAAATGAAAGCTTTTTATGTACCTTGAGTTAATTTTGCATGTAGTATGAAGCAAGGATCCAATTTCATTTATCTTGGAAATGAAAAAAATTTCACTGGATAGACAATTGCCTGGCACCAGTTGTTGAAAACACAGTTTTTTCCCCAGCTTAATGTTGCCCACTGTAGTAAAAAAAAAAAAAAATCAGTTAGTGCATGTGTCTTTTCACATTAGTTTTGCTCTGGATACACGCCCAGCAGTAGGATCTCAGACTTTTCTTGCTTCTGAGCTAAACAGGAGGAGGTCACTATGTGGAACCTACACTTCAGAAGAGGGGGCTTTAGCTCCACCTCCTTGATGGATGTCATGAATTATTAGGAATTCTTCTGCATAGGAGTTTTCTATTCAATCCCATTCATTAAAATAAAAAAAAAAAACTATGTCATCATTTAACTTCACCACTGTGGACACCTGGATAGTTATTTTAATCTTTTGGTTATAATACAGCACTACAGGTTTGGTTGCTCAGTTAATTCCTGCTTTGGCTATTGAGAACTCTTTCATTGGCTCCTGTTTCCTTTGAGATTATTCCATATTTTGATTTTTTTCCCCCCTTGGTACTTCCTTACTTTCTGATACAAGATTCAAGATTATCCTGGCTCAAATACTGACTCTCAGTCCTAGTATAAGCCATTTCTTCAAAGAGTCCTGGTTCCTTTAATTAGAGAATGGTATTAAGAACTTATATGGGAGGTAAATATGCTTGGCTGACAATGCAAGGAAACGTGTGCTTGTGTTCCCACCTTAGTGTATTGTTGTTGCTCAGGGAGCACGCCCCACAATCTGCCACAACCACATAGTATTTTAAATTTAAGTTACTTAGAAATGGCCAAAGCAAGAGGGACACTCTGACCCCCACTCTATCTCCCTAAAAGCAAGAAATAAGTCTGTCACATGAAAGGTTCAGAGATGCATATAAACATAACTTGTAACTTCTTTAATGTACCGCCCCAAGCCCAGACTCTGTTTAGATTCTTCACTGAGTACCCAAAAGCTACATTTCTTTGGGCTGTCAATTCCTAACCAATTTATAGTTTTCTAGATGTATGAGATCTGCCTGTTTTCATTACTTCTTACTTCTCATTTCTATGAGAATTTTTTGTGTAGGAATTAAAATTTCTTTTTCTTCTGCTGCTCTGTCTTGTGTTAGTTTTATTATTAGTCCAGCCACAAGAAGTCAAGAGGGATAGAGAGTGAAATTTCCCCCTTCCCAATAGTATACACTCCTAATTGTAAAGATTTCTATGTGGAAATGTCTGTATTCATATTAAGCAGAAGATGGGCTTATACTGATGCCTCAAACTTGATCCATTATCGTATGGACAGTGTACATCTCCCCCCCCCCCCCGCTTATCTGTAACTCCCAGTCAGGCAGTAGAATCCTGGTTCCCACCATCTTCAGTATATTCAATTAATTTCTCATTCTACTCCAGTGTTCTTAGCTCCTACCTGTGTGGGATGGATCTTATAGATCCCACTGTTTATGTGCAGTATGTTTTCCCTGTAGTCTACTCATTCTGTTCATTCCTGCAGTTACTGAGGCTGGCACCTTCTGCTCCACCACATCACTGAGTGTTTTCATTCATTTCTAATACAGGTCTTTTGTTACATCCTGTATTCCATCCTCTCACACTACCACTTACTTGATCACTTAATTGAATTGTTTCTGTAATATTTCTGTAGAAAATGAAAATGTCCCTCATAAAATGGCAACCTCTACTCAGTTTTCTGAGAGTCTTTAAAAAAAATTACTCAGGTTGTGGTAGTCATTAGGCTACAGACCTATTTGAGGGGTGGAATATTATGCTCCCCGTGAGATGAATATGCACTACTTTACTTGTGAGTTCATCTACAGACGGGTATACTGACCACTTGAGTTTCTAAGCCGTTATGAATAGACCTCCTGTGCATTCCTTGATGTTAGTTTTTGTTTGAACAGGTTTTCAAAGCTGATGTCTAAATTCAAGAGCTGTTTTTTGGGGAGACTCTAAGTTGAGAATGTTTAGCTTTGGGAGAAACTGCCAAACTGTCTTCCAAAGTTGGCCATATCTGTATTCCACTAGGATCTTGAATATATTTTTGTATGATTATTTACTATCTGTATACCTTCTTTAGCTTGACGTTTGTTTCTATCTTTACCCATTTTAGTGGAGTTGTTTGTTCTAGATTTTATTGGTATAATCTGAGTACAAATCCTTTATCAGATATGCATTTTGCAAATACTTTCTCCTAGTGTGCGGTTTCTCTTCTGCCTTTATGAATAAGACCTTTCACAGAGCAGAAGTTTATAGTTCTATAAAGTCCACGTTATTAATTTTGTGTTGATTTGTTCACAGGCATTTGTTGTTGTGAGTTAAAACTCATCACCAGGCCCAAGGTCTTACAGATTTTCTCCTTTTTTTTTTTTTTTTAAGACTTTTATAGTTTTGCCATTTAAATTTGTCTATGGGCAATCATGAGTGAATTTTGCTATCAGTTGTAGTTTGTGTCTATGTTCTCTTCATTGTATATGTTTTTTAAATTAATTGCTCCTTAACCAGTTTTTGAGACAACATAGTGAGCTATTTGGCTGAGTTTCAGTTTGGATTTCCAAAGGCACTATGTAGAACAGAACAGCATTCAGGATGAGGTCTCTGGGCTTTGTGAGCTCAGCATTCCCTGAACTTTTCTGATGGTCCACAGCAGGGCACCAAGTCCACCTCTGTCCCACAGGGCACGGGTGCATTCTGCCCATGGACTTGGCCCCTTGCACAGGTGGCAGGGGCTTGGTCTCTTCAGGACTGTCAGGGCTTCATCTTTTAGACAGTGGGGATGTATCCATGCTGTCATGGGCTGAGTTTTCTTGGGCATTGCTGTGAAAAGGCACAATAAGAGGAAAAAAAGACAAAGTGGGGAGAAGCTTCCTGTGTGCAGCTGACTGCTCAGGGGAGTTCTGTCTTCAGAGGAACCTCAGAAAGAGGTTGATGGGAAAACTGTGGGGTTTTATTTAGTTTTGTGTGCAGTGGAGATGTTGACCAGTGATGTTCTTTGGTGCATGGTGTCCCATTTTCCTGGCAATGTTTATTGATGGGAATGTTCCACCCTCTTTGTATGTGCTTGGCCCCATTTTCATGAATTAACTGACCACAGCCATGTGGATTTATTTCTGGGCTCTTTATGCTGTTACTCTCATCTGTGTGTCTGTGTTTGTGCCAGTTCCTCACTGTTGTGGTTACTAAAGCTCCATGATACAGTCTGATGCTACGGAGAGAGATGCCTCCAGCTGTGTCCTTCTTTCTCAGAACTTCTTTGGCTGTTCAGGGTCCTTAGTTGTTCTATATTAATAATAGGATTATTATTTCTATTTCAATGAAACACATCATTGACTATTATATTGATATTGCAGTGAATTTGTTGATGTCTTTTGGTAGAATAAATAATTTAATAATAATAATTCTTCCAATCCAGGAGCACAGAATATTTTCCTGTTTATTTTTGTCTTCTTTAACTTCTTTTTCAGTGGTTTATAGTTTTTTGAGCACAGGTCTTTCACATCCTTGTTTACATTCCTAGATATTTTGTTCTTTTTGATACAATTATAAATGTGATTGTTCCCTTAAATTTTCCTTCTGATGGTTTATTATTAGTGTATAGAAATGCAACTGATTTTTGTACATTGATTTCATATTGAACTTTACTGAATTTATTTATTTTAACAACTGTTTGTTAAGTGTTGTGGAAAATTGTAATTTTAAAATCTCACTGTTTCTCCTGCATCCCAGGTCGTGCACAGGACCCAAGACTTGGTGGCTCCTGGTGTACTCCTCCCACAGTGCCTCTTAATAACAAGTGGATTCCTACATGGGTGATGAGCATCACAACTTTGGCTGACTTTAGTCTGGGTAAGTCTTGTCTTCTATAGCAAGGTTTGATGTCTGTCTTATCAACTTCTTTGCCATGGTATTGATATGGTTGTTTTGAAAAGTAATGGACTTTCCAGTAATTTCTATGATGGTAAAAACTACTCATAGTTGCTCCTTTATACAAAATACTGTAGGGTGTTTTACCCAAAACAGGGATAGTCTCCTGAGGAGCCATTATATAATCCACAAATGAAGAAGTCATATGGCTTCCACATTATTGTGTGACCCCCTGGCCCACTTCAACTTTCACCACTTGGTCCAGCTGCTTGTTTTCCTTTTCTGGGTTTGTTACTGAGACTCTCACTTTGACAACCTTGATGGATGTAAAGCACACGCGATGACCATGTGATCAGGAGAACTTTTCTTTATGGCTCTTTTCACTAGGGATCTTTTCAGTGTTTGTTAATGGTGTAAGTTGTATCAGTTCTACGTTCCTACATTATTTTCATGGTGATTAAAAATACATATGACACTTTTAATTGAAATTATTTCAAGCACACATTTCTGTGGTGTGAGCTTCCTTCACGTAGTTGTACAAACAAGTTCGAGGACTTGGGTGCCTGCTTTGAGCCTGGGAGGTGCCCAGGAAGTTGAGTAGTTCCCTGAGATGGCCCACGACATCACCTGAAATGCCATCTTCCTCTAACACCAAAAGAACGGAAGGGTATGTTCATTATATGGATTTAAATCTTAGCCTTCTCTATTGATAAGTTTTCTGAGGTTTAGTCTTCTTTCTATTCCTGGTACAGAAAGGGAGATTACTTTTCAAATGGAGAGTTCCCTTATAAATGTAAATTTGCCTCACAAAAGGCAGTCTTGACTTGGGTCTCATAGAGTTTCACGTGTCTTATTTTTTAAGAAATCTACCCATTGTAATCTTCATGCCAAAGAGATATATTTTAGGATGTCACTTGCCCTCTTCCCATGGGTGTGCCCCAACTTGCTTATGTATTCATGCATGGAAGGACATCCTCATATTTTAAAGTTTTGCCATTATGAGTACAGTAGCTGTGCATAATTGCATGCTAGTTTTTGTTTGAACACTTTTTCAAAGCAATTGTCTAAATACTAGAGATGCAATGTTGGATTTTCAGGTGAGCCTTGACTAGCTTTAGAAAAAACTGCCAAACTGTCTTTCTGACCCTCAAGGTGCACGTGTCTCACTGGTGGGTTTGGCTCCTGTGGGAACTTGGCTTCTTGCTGGGCTGGTGGAGGCTGGGTCTGTTCAGGACCCACCATGGTCTCAGCTTCAGGACAACGCTCGACCAACCAAGTCCACCCAGACAGGAGCTGGATGTCTTCAAGAATCACCAGGAGAACCAATAAACAAGATTATACTGTATAGCACAGGGAAATATATACAAGATCTTATGGTAACTCACAGAGAAAAAAATGTGACAATGAATATATATATGTTCATGTATAACTGAAAAATTGTGCTCTACACTGGAATTTGACACAACATTGTAAAATGATTATAAATCAATAAAAAATGTTTAAAATAATCACCAGGAGGCATCGCTGTGGGAATAAAACGTGAGGAGAAAATGGGGAGAGGCTTCCTGTGTGTGATTACAACTAAGGAGGTCCATCTTCAGAGGATCCAGCAGAGAAGGGGCTTGATGTGGAAAATTTTTGGATTTACTTGATTTTGTGTTTAGTGTTGACTGTGTCTAGTGTCATTTGGGGGGGGTATGGTGTCCAATGTTCTTGGCACCATTTATTGAGGGGACTGTCCTTTTCCCATTTTGTGTTTTTGGCTCTTTTGCCATGAATTAACTGACAACATAAAGATGGGTTTTTTCCTGTGCTCTGTATTCTGTTCCTCTGGTCCATGTGCCTATTTCTGTGCCAATATCTTACTGTATCCCTGCTGGTGACTGTAGCTTCCTAATGTCGTGTGAAGCCAGGGAAGGAGATGCCTCCAACTGTGTTCTCCCTTCTCAAGGTTGTTTAGGCTATTCCGGGTTCTTTTTTGTTCCATGTAAATGGTAGGATTTCTTGTTTTCTGTTTCTGTGAAAAAAAAATGCCATTTGAATTTGGTAGAGTTTGCAATTAATGTGTACATTGCTTAGGCTTTGTGAATGTTACAGTAATGTTCTTCTAGTGCATGAGCACAGCTTTTATTTTGTGTGTATCCTCTTCAATTTCTTTATCAATGTTTTCTAACTTTCCATATGCAGGCCTTTCACATGCTTGATTAATTTTATTCCTAGGTTTTTTGTTTTGTTTTTTGGTACAATTGTTAAATGGAATTGCTTTATTAATTTCTCTTTCTGAAACTTCTTTATTAGTGTATAGAAAGTCAATCGATTTTGTGTATTGATATTGTATCATGTAGCTTTACTAAAGTTATTTATTACTTTTTAACAGGTTTTTTTTTTTTTTTAGTATTTTGATGTGGAAATGTAGAATTCAAAATTGCCACTGTTTTTTTTTTTTCTCACATCCAAGTCATTCACAACAACCAAGACACAGTGGCTTATGAAATTATCTTACAGTGTCTCTTAATAATATGTAGGTTCCTGCAAGAATGATTAGCTTAACCATTTTGGATCAACTGGAACTGGAGAAGGCTTGGGCTCTATGGTTAAGTTTGATGTTTTCTCTGCTTTCCTGTTATGATTTTGACATGGTTGATTTTAAAAAATTATTTACTTTCCAATAATTTTAAACATACAGAAAATGTGCAGTAGCAGTACAGTGTACTCTTCATCTGTAAGCTCAGGTTTCTCACTCATCATTGATGTAGCATGCATGCCACTTCTCATGACAATCTCTAGTGTGTTTTTATCTTGAATAGAGACACTCTGTGTCACCACATAACATCCAAGTGAGGACTCATTATGGTTTTCATTTCATAATGCAGTCCACAGGCTCAGTTCCACTGTCAGCACCTGCTCCAACTGTATGGCAATGGGTTTTCTGAATCCGATCCAATGTTTTATTTTTTCTTTTTCCCAGAACTGTTCTCAAGACTTTCCTTTATTTTCCCAACTTTGACCGAAGTAAAGGGCACAGGATGAGTGCGATCTGTATGGCTTCTTTTTCTTAGGATGTTTTCATTGTTCATCCCTGTTGTAACAAATATCAGTACTTCATGTTTTTCATTGTGATTAAATGTATTCCATATGACATGTACCATTTAAATTGCCTTAAGTATATAGTTTTATTACATTTATGTCATATAGTTCTTGGATATTAACTATGTTTACATTGTTGTAGCAATATTCTCAGCACTCATCTCCATTACTTTTTCAGTTTCCCCAAGGGAAACTGTATCCATTAGTCATGAACTCCTAACCCCCTGGCAAGTACATTGTACATTTTGTTATTGAATTAGACTTATATGGATACCTTATCTTAGAATCACAGAATGTTTGTCCTTTTTGGTTTGATTTGGTTTGTTTCCCTTGAGTGACTTCAAAGTCCATCCATATTGTAGCATGTGTCAGAATTACCTTCGTTTTAAAGGCTGAATCCTACTTAATTCTGTATATACTCCATTTGTGTATGGAATCATCCACCCATGGACACTTGGGTTCCTTACGTCTTTTGGTCAGTGTGAGTAGGACTGGTATGAACATGGCTGTAGAAATGTGTTTTTCAGTCCCTGCTTTTAAACCTTTTGGGTTTATGCCCTGAAGTTGAATCAACAGATGATACATTAACTCTATGTTTGAGTTTTTGAGGAACCGCCATACTGTTTTCCACAGTGGCTGCACCATTTTACTGTATTTCTTTCAATGGCAGAATTATATGACAGTTTATGGATCCACTGTACTTTGCATATCCTTTCATCCATTGATGGACATTTGAATAGTTTCTACCTTTGAGCTATTTCAAATCATGCTGCCATGACTATTAGTGTAGTGTAGCATTTTTTGTTTGGACACCTGTGTTATAGTTTTTGCCATATATGCATATATATGAGGGAAGTTGCTGAACCAAGTGATAGTTGTTGGGGGAAAGCTGTGACTCAGTTATGGTCATCAGAGACCTTAGCACAGTCAAGTAACCTGTAGCTTGGATTAAATTGAATAGTATTTACCAACGTCATCGACCATGATAATGTGTTATTGAGTCAGTGGTCACAGGACATTCAGAAATTACACATCCACGTCCACATGCAAATCAGTAAATAGCTTGCTTTATTACCCCTCTGCTTACTGCTTAATCTCATACTTTGTCTGTCCTTATCACCTTGCCAAACCCCACCAAACAAGGCAAAGGATGTAACTATGTAAGATTCAACTGACTCATCTAACAAACATACTGCCCTTCACCCACCCAGTTACTATAACTGCAAAGTAGCCTTTTAACTCTATCCATCTACTGTTTAGATATATAAGGCTTATATCGATAGACATACCCCTAGATCTGCTATTTACTTTGAACAAAATTAAAAATACAGTACACTGTAATATTCTCCAAAGGAAATATCATATATTTTAATACTAATTTTAACACAATATGGACTGTTATAACAAATACCAAGATATCAGTTAAATACAAAAATCTCGTATGTTGAAAATCCTACTCAGTGTGTCGATGTAGATTTAATAATTAAAGCAAGGCAGTGAAAATGCCTGGATGAGTTTACTAACTCCATAAATATATAGAATTCATTTTGGCCTTTCTAATAACTTGTAATAAAATTACACATGCAAGTTTCTGCATTCCCGTGAGAATGCTCTCTAAATATTTTAAAAGAGTAAAGTGTGCAGGTATCAAGCACCCTAGATCTATCTTTCAATGCCTCACTGACCCATGCCCCTATGGGAAATGGCAATAAAAATTAAGCCACAAATGAAAGTTTGACTAGGTTATCATAACAAATTAGGGTTGGTAAATTATCATGCCAGGCATCACTGTCATATCATGAACTTCAAATAATAGAAAGTCAGTGTGATGCATGCTAAAGAGTATTGTGAAATAAAGTTAAGTCCTAGCTACGGTGTGCAAAGCCATAGCTAAAGTGAAAATAAGCTACTAAAATGACTTTAACATTCCTTGTTACAGGTCAGTAAAGATTCAAAGTCTTGTCCATGTGTCAGTAAGGGGGTAGATATCCAACTATACTTCTCTTTAAATCAAAATAAAATGATTATAACAAAATTATTGGCCAAATGAATACTAGCATAATCCAAAAAACTAAAAGGATTCACGGTGCTTCCTATGGTGTTTATAACTTGCAAAACCTGTTAAATCTCACCACTCTCATGAACACAGTCTATATGTCTGTGTACCAGCATCTTCAGCAAACCCCCAAAAGGAGCAACAGTGATCATAATGATCAGACATAAAAACGTTAGTTCTAGGTGTAACCTATGGGGTGGGAAGATAAGGGTTTCATTTTCTACCTTGAGTACAAAATGATATATACAAAATTATGGTGAAATACCAAAGGAGAACTTATTTGTAAATTAAGAGTGCCTAATACAGTCAGGCCATGAAGCAGGCACACTCATCACCCTTCTCAAATAGCGATACATTTTCATAACCCATTAATAAGTAGTAGACATTAAAAAGGAGAGGAGTCCTTACAAGGTGGGCACACTGGAGAGTGTGCTTGGATACATTGAAGTGTAGTTTAAAGAAAAGCACCTGGCTTACACCCAGTCTATTCCATACTTCATGGAAAGTTTGAACTAAAACTAGCCGAGGCTTCCCACCAAATTTAACTGTCATAAGTAAATTAAAGATTCATTTAACAGCTAATGCACAGAAAACAGACATTTAAATCTGGTAGCATAAAGTACCATTAGGGAATGATGAAATAAGTTAAGTACCTTGAACCCAGATGAGGTACTTAGGAACAGTTTAGTGGAACAGACTCATCTATATGTAAAATGGAAGATCTATGAGTAGAGGTAGTAAACCTAACAAGGCTGCTGGCAGCAGGTTGTTCAGAAAAGACTTTTAGTTCAGTTTTAATTATTAATTAATAATATAACTTCTAATATAATTTTTAATGTTTTTAAAAAGGGACAGGTTTTTAGTTACAGGATAAAAACTCTAGAGAACCAATATAAACAATGTTGCAGTTGGCTTAAAAACAGCCACCCATTAAGAAAGTATTCAAGGTTGGGGAAGGTATAGCTCAGTGGTAGTGTATGCAAGGTATTCACAAGGTCCTGGGTTCAATCCCCAGGACCTCCAGTAAAGAAACAAATGAACCTATTTGCCACCTCCCTCTAAAAATGGCAAGTATTCAAGGTCAAGAACACATTCATCACAATTCCAATATCAAAAAAAAAAAACCCTCATAATTTAATACTGGACTAATCTATTAACTAGTAAAAGCAGTACTCTTCATATAGGCAGCAGGAAATACTTCTCCTTGCATACACTTATATCAGAATGAATAAGTTACTGATAGTTTACTGTAAAATAAACCCTAATCAATATTTAATTATTTATAAAAACAATTCTTAATCTAACACGTATGAATTTCTAGGAAAGATTAAAAAAAAAAAAAGTAAAAGGAACGTGGTGATCACAAATCCTGCCTGTTTACCAACAAGATTTCCTCTAGCACTTCTGGCCTTAGAGGCACTGCCTGATCATGGACATGTTTAATGGCCATAGTTCCCCGACCCTGCCAAAGTATCATGATCATTTGTTTTGTACATAAGGAGTTGGGAGGATGGCCCCACAAGGTTTTATTATCTCTTTTCATCAGTGAGATTGACCTTCCCAATAAGAGGTGGGAGCCATATAAAATGAGAAGATCCTATGGTGCTTTAAGCATTTAACCTATAAAGTAAATAACTGAATATTAAGGGATAACATAGCTTTTAATGGCTTAAAATATTTGGTTGTGGTGGCCCTGGTGAATAAAACAAACACCAAACTGCAAGTGATTAACATTTAGACCAGCTATTGAAAATGCTGTGGCATGTATTGATCTAATACATTGATTAACAGAACGTGGTGCTCTAGGGATAACAGTTCAATCCAAATTTAGAGTTCATTTCAACAATAGGGTTTATAGCCTCAGAACTGGATCAGAAAATCCCAATGTTGCAACTGCTGTAAATGGTTTATTCAATGATTAAAGTTCTGTGAGATGTGAGTTCAGACTGGAGTAATCTTGATTCGTTTCTACCTTTTATACATTTGTCCCAGTATGAGAGGACAGGAGAGTTAAGGGCCGCTTTACAAAATCACTTCAAATTAATTGGTGATACAATACAATTTAAATAATTTTTACATACTCTACTGTAGAACATGGTTTGTTAGGGTAGCAGAACTCAGCGATTGCATCAAACCAAAACCTTTATTTCCTGAAGCCTAAGTCCTCTTCCTAAGAATAGGTTTATAATCTGTTATAATAGGTTGATAATATATATAATATATATATATTACATTATATACATAGTGTTAAATTATATATAATACATCAATTTACATATATATAATACATCAATTTACACATATATATTATATTATATTATATTATATTATATTATATTATATTATATTATATTATATTATATATAGTGTTAAGTTATATATAATACATCAATGTACATTATATACATATAGTTGCACCAGTGCTGGCCTTAACCATGGCTTCCACATTAGGAGCTCCTCTTCCCATACCTTAGCCACTGTCTGCTCATGTGAACCTAGGCATACTTCTCATACTGGCTGTATTAAGCCTAGCCATGTATTCCACCCCCTGATCTGCATTACCTTCATACTAAAAACACACACTCACCAGAGCTCTGTGGGCAGCAGTACAGACAATCTCATGTGAAGTAAACTAGCATTTATTGGTTTATCATTCCTACTGATAAATAGATCATTTATACTCTCAGGCATTACACAAGAATATCTGATTAATTTCCCCCTCCCAACTCCTAGTCAGATTTTTATTTACCTCTAGTGTAGCAGAAATCAACGGAGCTCCATTTGACTTAACAGAAGGAGACTCAAAAGTTGTATCTAGCTTCAATGTAGACTATGTAGCAGGTCTATTTTCTCTGGCCTTTATAGCAGGTTAGGTCTATATCATGATAAATATTTTCATAATCTATTTTTAGGAGCATTTCAAATCCCTAGATAACAGAATTATATACAGACAAATTACATACAGCCAATGTTGTCATTCAAACACTCCTCCTAACAATCTTCTTCCTTGGACTTTGAATATCCTACCCACAATCTTGAGATGATCAACTTATACATCTCCTATGAAAAAAGAAATTAACACTAACAGTAGTCCTGTGTATGTTTCACTACCCATCAGTGCATCGGGCATCCCACCGAAACATTGATATGTTTGACAAAAGAGTTATCTGAAAAGTAAATAAAAGAGGTCTAAGAACTCTTATTCCTAGAATCACAGGAATTGATCGTTCCCTTAAGAACTTAAAAGTATTCATGCTGCCACGTTACACCACATTCTGTGGTGATGGATGGGCCCCCAAGTGAGCTATCAGTGTTGTTTGATATCCTTACTATGCTAATAAACCCTATTTTTTACTATCATTCTACTGACCATTCCATGATTTTATTAACAAGCTGACATTGTACAAGTATTTCCATTCTAATAAGAAAATTGAATGCACAAGTTATAGAAGCACCCAACAACTGTTCTCTAACACAACCCACCACATCCATACTATTTATGTGGGATTTTACTTTTAATCTAATATACTCCAGCCATGGACAAGTACAAAATTTTTTATCCAACAGGATCCACCATTTAAACAACAGCCCTAGTCACAAAGTTGGGCTTCTCACGTTTCTTTTCTGAGTGACTGAAGCTACACAGGGCATCCCCCACACAGCAGGGCCAATGCAATTAATGTGATGAATGTGCACCCCCAAGTGTTACAGCAAATCTCGACACCCGCCCCCCAAGCATACTGTTATTCACAGATGTGTTATGAATTATCGTCAGCAGCCGAGGCAGACTAACAAAACTCCACTACCACATTTATAGCCTGCTTGTCAGTTGTCCATAGAGGATGGATGACAGCTATTATAGTGTGTAATCCAACCATGACGACCCTGAATGTACTAACTTATATCATTCCACACTGTCGTCTTGCTATTCACGCTCTGCTCATGGACCACAACTCTGTCATTATCACACAAGTGGAATAAAACACTTCCAATGACGATCCTCATCCCCAGCATCATGTTTTATTAGGAGGCCTCCCACCAGGATCAGGGTTTTTCCTCAAATGAGTAATCATTTGAGATATAACAGAAACCAGTAACAGCAACCTACCAGCACTAACAGTCCTCACAGCACTGTTCAACATATATTTGTACATCTGGCTAAAATTCTGCATTTCACTTCTTCTACTTTTATGAATAAATTAAAAAAATGAGATTTTAAGCATAGACAACAACCATCTGATGGTTACTAATCCTAATAGTCACACTATTACTGCCCTTAACACCCATTCTATCAGTGCTGGAGTAGGAATTTAGGTTAACATACACGAAGGGCTTTCAAATGTTCAAGGAGGTACAATTTAATTTCTGAAAATATGGATTGCAAGAGATTGTACTACATCAGTTGAATGCAAATCAAACATGTTAATTAAGGTAAATACTTAGTAGATTGGTGGGCTTCCACCATAGCACATTTTAATTAACAGGAAATCTTCAAGTAAATTGGCTTCTAGTTATTTCTCCAGTCATCTAGAAAACATTTGCAGGAGAAGCCCTAGCAAAATTGAAGCTGCTTTTTTTTTTTTTTTTTTTAGAATTTGCATTTCAGTATGTTGATTCACCACAGAGCTTGACCCAAAAGGGGCCAAACAGTCTAAGGCTTGGTCAACTACTTCCACCTAAGTTCACAAACCAACTTGTTGACAACTTTCAAGAAGTCACAAAGATTGGCATTTTATATCACCATATTATTGTTTGAACTGGAATAGTAGGCACTGCTGTAAAGTCATTAATCCCCGCTGAGACAGAGAGACCTGGAGCGCTCCTCAGAGATGACCAAATCTATGATGTTGTCATAACAGCGTATGCATGTGTAGTACGCATATCCGGTGCATGTGTTTTTTAGTTATACTAAGGACAATTGGGGGACCCAGAAACTGACTTGTCCCACTGATAATTGGGTCATTCAATACAGCATTGCTCTGACTGAATGATAGCAGCTTCTCACAATTTCTCCCGTCATTCTTACACCTGCTCATATCATAAAAAGTAGAAGCGGGTGCCAGCACTTGTCGAACCGTGTGTACCTCCACCTCTAGCTGGCAATCTGGCCACGTAGGAGCCTCTGCCGACCTAGCCACATCCTCCATGTATTTAGGAGGTGTCTCTTTCATTCTTGGTGATTTAAATTTTTTTAAACTACAATCAGTAATATAAAACCATCGGCCATATCCCAATGTATGTAGTTTGAGTTAATTATATATGTGGTTTATTCCCCTGCATGTGGATAGCCAGTTACCCAGCATCATTTGTGGAAGAGTAGTAAAAAAAAAAACCCTAAATATTCACGCTTGTCAAAAATGTATTGATCCT